>NC_056749.1:312424916-312454916 GCF_019279795.1 Protopterus annectens | reverse complement strand
AGAGCACAAATAAAAAAATGAGGGTTATGCTACTCAACGCCAAAAGTTTAAATCTCAAAATGCATGTGCATGAAGCACTCCTCAGTATGGAGAAAGTCAGCATCTGTCCACTAACTGAAACCTGGTTCAAGGCTCCACAGAGCACCCCAGCACTACTGGGCTACAACTCATACCACACATTTCGGCAAGAGAACATGGACCAAAACACAAAAGGAGAGGGTGTATCCATATTCATCAAGGATACCTACACCTCCAGGTTAGTGGCGCAGCAGGATACCTCTGAGATCATCCATATGCATCTAACATCGGGCAAATGTGCAATGCAAATTGTGGCCTGCTACAGGTCATCTTCCATGACCCAGGAGCACCACTCCACCTTTCTGGAGATGCTGGAGAATTTGAAGGTCCTACCTAACACCCTAATATTAGGCAATTTCAATTACTCTATGGTTAACTTGGAAAACTGCTCAAGTACAAACTCCCAGATCCAGTGCTTCCTGGAATTTATCAACTCAAATGCCCTGGATCAGCTGTAAATTCCCCTGCCAGAGGTGAAAACATATTGGATCTGGTCATCACCAACATGGGCAACAGGTGTTCTGCACCATAGGTCAACCCGTCACTGGTTAGATCAGACCATAAACTAATCACTCTGGATGTTCACACCATTCCAGCACCCCCAACCAAGGAAACCACAGTGAAAAGCTTTTCTGTAGCAAACTTCACCTAACGTAAGACAGAGGTGGTAAGTTTCACAGCCCCCACGCCAAAGGATAAGTGTCCAAGATGCAGGAACCTTTACAAATGCACTCTGTGAGCACTTACAAGGATGCATGGATCGTGCCATCCCTAGCAAAACCAAGACTCACTCCCCTAAGAGAAGGAAACCAGTCTGGTGGACTCCTGCCATAACAGGCTATACAATAGAAGGAGGAAACTAGTTCAGTAAAAAGGCAAATCCCAAGAAGGAAAGACATCCCTGATCAGTATCAGTAAGAAACTAAGGTCCCTCATAAAAATCATCCAAGGCTAACTTCAAAAGAAAAATAGTCAAGGATTCAAAAGATAACCACAAAGCCACCTTTAGCTATGTCAAGAATCTAAGTGGCAACTCGCAGATATGCTCTGAGCTAGTCAAAAATAACACAAAATATACTGAACCTACTGATATTGCCCAAATCCTGGCAGATAGATTCAGTGCAAACTTCACCCCTTTCTCACCCCCAAAAGGGCCCACAACAATATCGGAAAAGTGTAGTGTCCCGGAAATCACAGACGCACAGTTGAAAACAGCCCTTTCAAAAGCCAAAAACACAGCATCAGTGGGGCCAGATGGTGTCCCAGGCTGCGTCTTGCACAAACTACAGAATGAACTAACCCCCCACCTAAACACACTGTTCAACCTAAGCCTCTCCACAAGCTACGTGCCCATAAAATGGCACACAGCAACGGTTATTCCACTCCACAAAGGAGGGGCCACAACTGACCCTGCTAACTATCACCCCATAAGCCTGACTAGCCTGGTCTGCAAGGCTATGGAGCGCATCATTATGGAACTCATTAACAAAGACATTGGGAACCTCCAAACACTTGACCCAACCCAGTTCAGCTTTAAGGCAAATCATGCCTGCTAAGACTGATTGACTTCGTCGAGACAGTTGCCAAGGCCATAGATGAGGGAAAGGTGGGTCACACAGCCTACCTTGACCTCTCCAAGGCTTTCTTCACCATTCCCCACTTGGGTATTACAGAAAAACTCACCAGCCTGAACATAAACCTCTACATCATGAGATGGGTTGCCAAATGGCTTACAGACAGAACTCACACGGTAAGAATAGCGGGCTCCAAGTCCGACTCTAAACCAGTCACAAGTGGTGTACTGAGACCCCTAATGTTCAGCATATACTTCTCAGAAGTACAGGCAAACACAGAAGGACCATGGCTAACCAAGTTCGCCGATGACTGCAAACTGGGAGCTATAATTGACTCTCCGGCTGACACAGATATTCTCCAAAAGAGCCTTATTGAGATGGACACCTGGTGTCAGTCAAGGTCTCAAGCTAAATGCCAAAAAATGCAGTCATCCCATTTGAGAAAAACAAAACACCCATGAATTATCACATAGGTGGCAGCCCCCTTAATACAGAAGAGGTAATAAGAGCTGTTGGGACCCAGGTAGACAGTAATCTCTCCTTTGACAATCATATTGCCAAAGTTGTTAGAAAATCCTATGTAGCCCATCTAATTACTAAAGGTTTCACATCTAGAAATAGAGGTTATAGTGCCTCTCTACTCATCACTCATCAGACCCATCATAGAGTACAATGCCCCATTTGGGATGTACCTCACAACACACTTCCAACAGCTGAAAAGACAACAAAAGTACCTCACCAAGAGGATTACTGGCCTCAAACATATGTCCTATGCAGCCCGACTGGAAATACTCCGGCTGTACTCCATGGCATATCGCTTTCTCAGAGGTGATCTCTGCCTAACTTACAAAGCCATGTCCAACTCAGAATTGATGGACATGCTCCACCTAAAGAAATCCAAGTCACTGCGAGCCACTTGCTCTAGTGAGCTAAACTTCACCACAACGATAAATAGAACATGCTGGAGGGATAGATTCCTGCCACAGAAACTCCCCATGCTATGGAACAAAATTCCTAACCACATTAGGCAGAGCCCCTCACGAACACTCTTCAAGAGAAACCTTGACGAGTGGATGGGTAACAGAAAATACACCCCTGGGATCACTTCATTGGCTTTTCTTGACAGAGGCTCAGTAAATTAATCAGTGGGGTGGAAAAAGCTGACCCACACATTGGCTAGGCTTATAAATGGCCTCGGGTAGATAGCCTAGTACCTACCTATGAACCTATATATATATATCACACACACACACACACACACACACACACGTGTATGTATACATATATATATATATATATATATATATATATATATATATATATATATATATATACGCGTGTGTGTGTGTTAACAAGAAGATATCCAGGTAAATTAAAAATGGATTTATGAACATAAATATTATTTAGATGATTTATGCTTTCTTATCCTCTCTTTGTGTTAGAATGTCACGCCATAGTTGGCATGAAAATAATACTTACCGTGTAGACAGATTACTGTTTGGAGTGCCAGTGTGTTTGCCATGTGAATTGGGTTGCAACTCGGGGAAAATATAAGGCTAAATTAGATGTAGATGTGGGGCGAAATTTTAATTAGTGTTCAACTAGGTAGCACAGAGTTTTAATTTTATGCATGAGACTTTACAGCACGAGAGTAAGATAGGGTTTTATGAGTAAGAAATACAGTAGAGAAATGAATTGATAGGTTCCTTGTACCATATATAAAGCTACAATAGCTTTTTTCTCCTAAAAACACAAGGAGGTGCTACTCTTTTTAATTCTAGATTTCTCTGCTTAGAAAGTTAAATGAGCTTTGGTCAGGCTTCACTCTGTTCATCAGTATGGTATTTATGGTTGCTGACATGGTCTAAGTTTGAAAAAGGACCATTTTGCAATGTCTAAATGCTAGGCTTTTCAAATGATATAAAGTTAGTGTTTTGGCCAGACTTTCACTCTGTTCATGAGTATGGTTAGCATGCTTCTTGAGTTTAAAAGGGGGGCATTCTGAAACTTTAAATTTTAAGACTGAGGGTATTTCTTGGTTTACTCCCATTGACTGTATTTTAAAAACTCATCATCTTCTTCCGGCTGTTCCCATTAGGGGTTGCCACAGCAAATCACCTTTTTCCATTTCTTCCTGTCCTCTGCATCTTGCTCTGTCACACCAACCACCTGCATGTCCTCTCTCACCACATCCATAAACCTTATCTTAGGCCTTCCTCTTTTCCTGTTACCTGGTAGCTTCATCCTTGGCATCTTTTTCCCAATATACACAGCATCCCTCCTCAGCACATGTCCAAACCAATGTAATCTTGCCTCTCTGGCTTTGTCTCCAAACCTTCCAACCTGGGCTGACCCTCTGATATACTTATTCCTAATCCTGTCCACCCTCATCACACCCAGTGCAAATCTTAACAACTTTAACTCAGCCATATCCAGCTCAAACTCCTGCTTTTTGTCAATGTCACTGTCTCCAACCCATATAACGTAGCTGGTCTCACTACCCTCTTGTAGACCTTCCCTTTCACTCTTACAGGTACTTGTCTGTTACAAATAACTCCTGACACTTTTCTCCACCCACTCCATCCTGCCTGTACTCTCTTCTTCACCGCTCTTCCACACTCACCGTTACTATGAACTATTGACCCCAAGTATTTAAACTCATCCACCTTCACCACCTCTACTCCTTGCATCCTCACCATTCCTCTATCCTCCCTCTCATTCACACACATATATTCTGTCTTAGTCCTGCTGACCTTCATTCCTCTTCTCTCTAGAGCATATCTCCATCTCTCTCCAGGGTCTCCTCCACCTGTTACCTACTCTCACTACAGATCACAATGTCATCTGCAAACATCATAGTCCACGGGTCTCCTGTCTGATCTTGTCTGTCAACCTGTCCATCACCATTGCAAATAAGAAAGGGCTCAGAGCTGATCCTTGATGTTACCCCACCTCCACCTTAAATACATCCATCACTCTGACTGCATTTTAAAAACTACCACCTTTAATTGGGTATTTGAGGTACTATTTGCTCTTTGACAGAATAAGAGATCAAAGATGGTTAGATCTTTCATGTCTTGAAAGACTGGACCTGGATGTCTGTGGACTAGTCATTAAGAAACACAGTAAAGGAAGAAATGTCTGTCAGTCTGTCCTGATAACTAGGATGTTTGAAACCTCCGATCTTATGAATCTCTCAAGCTGAGTGATATGTTTAGACAGATAAATGTTAATAGGTGTGTTATATTCAATAATGAATGTAAGTTCAGAATGCAGTTCACTTAATTGCACATACGAGTGTTGACAATGTTAGGTATAACCACTTATTCACATGCACACATTCCCCTAAATGCAACAAAACACCACAAAGCCAGAGTCAAAAACATTAATTGAACATAACTGGGAAAAAAACCTTCAACTGCCCACATCACTTGTTCTGTGACAATCTCTGAACATCAAAATAATTGCTTTTTCAATTGGCAAACTCCCCATACCCCCAGCTAATAATATATACCAGCTCGAAGAGTACATGATAGCTGGTAAAGGGCAACTTTACCTACTCCAGTATCACAGTGATCTCGACGAACTGTCAACAGTTTCCATTTTGTTAAGTTCGGCAGGCAAGAACGATGTCAATATTAGTCACAGTCAACAAATGTCAAGTGACATATATATATATATATATATATATATATATATATATATATATATATATATATATATACATGTGTGTGTGTGTTTATATATGTGGGTGTATATGTATGTATGTATATATATATATATATATAACACACACACACATTTTTTTATTTTATTTTTATTTTTTTTTCCATTTGTTTACCGGGTTAGTCCAACTGGACACAAGGTGACTGTTTTCAGCAGAGGTCCAGGGAGAAAAGCTCCAGTCACACAGTAAGACATTATATAAACATAGCTATTTTGTAGAAAGAGCATAGAATATATAAAAGGAATAAAATCAGAGTTTTACAAATGATGCAACATACAGTGATTAGGCTGTAGAGAAACAAATAAAATATAATATAACAAATATGTATATATATATATATATATATATATATATATATATCATAATTTGGGAGCACTACAAAATCCTGAAAGCCCAAAATCTTTAAAGTTCAAAATACTGAAAACTCAAAATACTGAAAACACACAGGATACCAACACTTACTATATTCCAGCACAAGCATATACAGAAATATATTATCCTTCAACTATAATCAGGGGGGCAAGCCCACCTGTGCCCCTCACACCCCCTACTTAAATATATCAACTACAACATTGCACTTCACTACACTAAGTGCAATCTCGGAGTTGATATATTTAAGTAGCAGGGGGTGTGGGGGTGTAGAGGGGCCTGCCCCCTGCTTATACTTGGAAAAGAGTAATATGGTTTGTCTTATAGGTTCATAGGTGTGTACTAGGCTAACAGCCCTGGAGCCTATATAAGCCTAGCCTAAGAAGATTCCCCTGGCATCATGCAGCCCGGAGTTATTTCCCAGTGTCGCTGTCAAGCAAGGCCACTGACGTGATCCCTGGTGTGAACTGCCGTTGTTGGAGCTATGGCATTTGTGGGTGAAGAGAAGGAGCTTTTGTGAGAGGGTTCAGTAGGAGTTCAGCATTGGAGAACAATGTTTCTATGGAAGAGAAAGCTTGTTGTGTTGTGTTGCTGATAAGTTAATGTGTCTGATATGTAGATGATAGTGGAGTCACCTGCATATTGGATTAGTGTGTCTTCACAGGAAGATGCATGTAAGTTATTGATGAAGACAGTAAATAGTAATGAGCCAAGGATGTGGGGGTGATGTATGTATCTGTGCTGGAATATAGTAACTGTGGGTATCTATTGTGTTTTTGGTATTATGAGATTCAGTATTTTGAGTTTTCAGTATTTTGAACTTTCAAGATTTCAGTCACAGGATTTTGGGCTTTCAGGTTTTTGTGATGGTCCCATGTGTGTGTGTGTGTCTCTCTCTCTCTCTAGATATACATATATATATATATATATATATATATATATATAATGTGTGTGTGTGTATATATATATATATATATATATATATATATATATATATATATATATATATATATATATATATATATATATATATATATATATATATATATATATATATTCATCCTTCACATCTTTCATTCCCTTTTTCTTCCAGAGCCTTTCAAAATATTTATAGACAGTACCACAGTAATGTGGTACATCAATAAACAAGGGGGACTAGTTGGTGATTTTTAATTGTATTTTAGACAATAAAGAGTCAACATAAAAGAAGAATTACAACTTCATCCAAATTGTTGAAAGATTTTTTGAAACTTATTTCTTGAAAGATATACATATCTTTGCAGGTAGACATAATATACATTCAAAGATAGAGTTTTGTTTTCTAATGATTTTGTAGATGCTTTAATACTAAGGTGATTATATGTCCATTATCTGATCACAATTCAATAATTTTAGAATTTTTAGTTACCCCAATTCGTAATGTTCAAATAAGTAGAATACCTGCCTATATAACTAAATTGAAAGATTTTAAAGATTTTATAACATCAGAAATCCAGAATTTTATTTAACAAAACAATATAAATATTTCTGAGCTCTTTGTATGGGATGCCTTAAAAGCATACCTTTATGGCAGAATTATAAATTGGTATAACAAAAAAAGGAAAAGTTGGGATGAGCAGTTAATAGAAATACAAAATAAGATAAATTCTTTGAAACTTATCCAAGGAAAATATATTGAAAAAATGATATTAAAAAAGAAATAAACTCCTTGAATGCTAAGTATATGGAAATACTGAATCATAAAACTATGATTATTTAAGAAAAAATAGTCTTAAAATTCTCCACCAATCCTAGATCACTGAATTTCACTAATAAAACTAAAATAAATAAATTCAATCATGTAAATGAAATATTCTTTCTCTAAAAGAAAAACAGCCTCAGGTATAGAGAATATCTTAACTGAATTTAGAGAATTTTTACAAACATTAACCAACAGTCTAAGATAATAGATCTAACCAAGAAATCAAATATTTTATTGACAAATATACAAAAAATGTTATCTAGTGAACAAGTTGCTAGTATTGACAGGCCCATCTCCTTCAAAGATGTCCAATCCCAAATTACTAAATTAAAACCAAATAAAGCACCGGGAAATGAAGGTATCATCCCAGAGGTTTATAAATTATTACCAGCTGATGCCTTAAATCTGCTTCATAAAGTTTACAATATTTCCCAAAATGACAATCTAATACCTCCATCGTAGAAATATGCTTTTATCTCCCCAATCCTCAAATCTGATAAGGACCCTGTTAAATGTTCATCTTATAGGCCTATTTCCTTATTAAACATTGATTACAAAATGTTTGTCAATTTATGCGGACAGACTAAAAAATCTTTTGCCCACATTAGTCGATGAAGATCAAACAGGATTTATGATAATCAGAAACTCTTATGACAATATCAAAAGAATTATGTCCTTAATTGAATCAGGTTAAATCCTTAAAAAAACAGCTTAACATTAATCAGTCTTGACATAAACTGTGCTTTTGATTCAGCTTATTGGGACTATTTGTTTTTACTTTTGGATGATCTAAACTTCTCTAATAGTTTCATAAATCTAATTGCAAGTTTGTCAAGATAGTAAAGCATACATTAAAATAAGTACAAAACAAAGGAACAAAGAAAGGGTGTCCTTTATCTCCTTTAATATTTACATTGATTATGGAACCTTGGGCTAATTTGATAAGATATGATGAAAACATTAAAAGTTACAGCTTGAGTCCTAATGATCTTTCCAAATTACAAATGTTTGCGGATGACATACTCATTACTCTAGGTGATAATGCATCTATTCACGTTCTTTTTAAAGATGCTGAATATTTTCAAAAAAGTCAGGTTTCACCTTTAATAACAACAAAACTAAAATCTTGACAATTGGCCCTAAAAAGCTAGAATTGCTAGATGTCTATAAAAAAATACCAAGCACAATCTAATGAACTACTTTACCTAGGCATTGTAGTTACTAACAACATAAAATATATCATTCAAATCAATTAGAATAAAAGCTTATTGGCAATAGGAAATTTCATTAAAAAATGGAATAAAATCAAATTTTCTATGGATGAAAAACTTTTAATTATGAAAATTATCCCATTACCTAAAATTATTTATATTATCCAATCAATCTCATTACCCCCTCCTAGTTCTTTAAGAAATTTAATTCTATGATACATACATTTTATGGTTCCCTATAAGACCTAGAATAGCCTTACCTGATTGCATGAAAAGTTGGGAAAATGAGGGTATAGCTTTGCCTAATTTGGAAATCTGCTCAATTTCTGCAATGGCTACATTTATTTTTCCTCTTATAGATATTAAATACACTGCTAAATGGAAGAACATTCTAGAAATATTAATGAGTGCAATAAAGAATAAAAAAACACAGAAATATTGTTTAATAACTCCTTTATCTGGATTTTAAAAGATTATTTTTTTACTTATTCCTATCAGAATTTTAGAACAAATTATATAATTTGCTTTTTCTCCTGTTCTTTACAGCCTGCACGCAAGGTGCTATGTTGTCTTTTGATTTTATGAAAATGTATTCTTTTCAACAAAAAAAAAATTAATTTTTTGGTCACAAATGATATCTAATAATGACCTGAAATCCATTAACTTACTGAAGAATGAACATGATTTTGACACAACATCCTGGTTGGATCTACAGGAAAGTAGAAAATATGTATCCAATAAACTTGACACTCTGACTTTAGCAACTAAAAGTTCAGTTCCTAAATTAATTCAGTATATGGTGCTGTCTATAAAGCATAAATCACCAACTAAAAACATTTTATCTCACTTATATAAGGCAATTAAACGGGATCTAGATAATATATCAGATAATTATTGGAATTGTTTCTCCTTAATTAATAATCATCCCCCAACAGAGAAAGACAATCACATATATTACAATCTGCTAGTGTAACCACTTCTTCACTAAGATGGAAAATTTTCACATGAAGATATTTGCAAAGATCTTGTATAACCCCATTCTCTTTAAGCAAATATAATAAGAAAAATGTCAACTGCTGGAGGTGAAATAATGTACTTAATGCTGATTAAGTCCATATTGTATTTGATTGTACAGAATTAAATAATTTCTGGAAAGCTAATCACTTTTTACAAGCAATTTTCACAGATAAATTTTTAGCCTCAAAATCGTTAGTTTTGTTTAACACTCATGTTCTTAATTATATTACAGAAACTAATCAGCCTCTGCTCTGGTCCATTTTATCAGTAGTCAGGAAAATGGTTACAAGAAACTAGAAGTCTAAATCTTCTCCCTCAGTAAATGAATTCAAAAATCTACTTTTTGAAGTATGCAATTTAGAGATATTGACCAAAAGAGCAAGATCCTCTAGGAATACTACTGTAAATAATATGTGGAAAAAAGATGATTTGTTAGATAAATAATTTAATAGTAATGTATCATTTTTTATAAGATTTTAATTTGCTAATATGTATTTGTGGAAAGTGTCACTGTATATAGTTTAAATGTGTTTGTTTTTTTTTTCTTTACTGTCATTAGTAAGCATATTCAAAATTGTACATAATTCAAGATAATGTTTGTTTTATCTATTTCAATTCAATATAGAAGTTTAAAAAGGGGGACATGGTCTTAGTTTCTTGGCAGGCTAGCCCTTTAAGTTTGGGACCTAGCTGTTCAGTATCAAGTGACTGTTCAAGCTGTGTACATTACTTCCAAGCAAAATATGGCAGGCTCTCTGAGCAAGTCCAAAACACAGGCTCAAGAATGAATGCTTCATAGAGATGCATTTCTGGATATTGTCCATCAGCTGGGTACTCCTCAGGTAAATCCTTTGGTTTGGAAGGTGCAGACCCTACCTTTGTCTTGGAAGGGGATGTTTCTCTGTGCCTTCCATCCCTTTCCTCTGATTCTGAGGGTCCTGCTCAAGATAGAGCAGGACTCCCCAAAAATCTTGCTAGCGAATCCCTTTTGCCTCAGACAGCATGGGTTACCTCTTTGTCTGGACCTAGCCAAGGGCAATCACCACAGACTACCTCAAAGGGTGAACATACTCGTACAAGACACGGGGTTTCTTATACATCCTTATTTGTCCACTCTTCAGCTGACATTGTGGCTGATAAGGTTTTGACCCCTTTTAGGCACCTTTTTTTTCCTGTGGATGTGCTTACGGTTCTGCAGGAGGCCAGGAAACCCACCTCCAGAAAAAGCCTACATGTCCATGGAAAACATTTTCTGTTTGGTGGCTTTCTCACATCCATGATCCACTTTCTGCAGAGTTTCATCTGGTTCTCTGTTATTTTGTGTGAATTGCTCAATGTTAAATTAGCATATTCTTTTGCCAAAGCTCACCTTTCAGCTATTTCTGCTTGTGTGCCATTAACTTCCCCTGTGGCCTCTAGGTTTGAGGTCAAGCAATCTTTTAAAGGCATCCTTCATATCAAGCCTCAAAGGAAGCCTGTTCCACCTTCCTGAGACCCTAACTTTGTTCTTGGAAAACTGACTTGGGCTCCATTTGAGCCTGCAGCTTCAGCTTTCTTACAAGATTGTACATGGAAGACTGCTGTTCTTTTGGACCTTATTTCAGCTGAGTGAGTGAACTCCAGGATCTTGTGCTCTTCTGCTCCTCATTTTTTTTAGTTTTTAATAGGGACAGGGTGTCTCTTCATACTAATCCTTCTTTGATGACCCATGTGATTAATGAATTTTCTGTTAATCAGTCTATGACTTTGCCTTCCTTTTTTTCATTTTTCACAACCTGCTAGTGAGAAGGTTCTTCACACCTTGAATTTACATGTACAGTTCCAATATTATTTAGACAAGACTAAGGTCCTTCACAAGTGTGAGCAGTGTTTTATTTCCTTTCATCCTAGATCTCTAGGTTTGGCTGTTTCTAAGCAAACCATTTCATCACGTATCTCTAAGGCCATTTCTTTTGTTAATCTCCATCGGTAAAGCCTTTCTGCCTCTGTAAAGGCTCATTCTACCAGAGCTGTTGCTTCCTCTCATGCTATTTTCAAATGATCAGATACTAACTTCATCTCTGAGGTTTCTGCTTGGACTTCTGTCCATAACTTTACTAAGCATTACAAACTAGATGGTTCTAGAGCAAAATCTGGTTTTGCCAGAGCTATCCTGCATGGATTTCTTGGAGACTCTTCTGGGCCTTCCTCCACTCACATTTCCTTTTGAGCTTTCATACTCTTCTTTAGATAAAGAATACTGCAACAGTGAAGAAAAGGACATTTACTGCTATAAGAAGGTTTTACACAACTGTACTTTTCTCTTGTGATTTTCATTTTCTGATAATTGCTATTTTCCCTACCAGCAATATTAGACATTAGTGCCTTCTTATGTTTTTGTTCATTTAGGCACAAGTGCAGTTTATAGTCCTAAATGTGCCAGTCATAGTACAATAACATTGTTACCAAGTCTTGTATTCGCTCCTTGTACATATTAAGTTCTGGGCATCTCCCAAAAATGTGTTGCTGGTTTCCTACCTGTTAATAATTACAACTCCAGCACCCCCAGCTTACCTCTGGATACATTTGATGTAATCATTTAGGGATAAAGAAAAAGCTATTGAGACACTTCAACCCATATATTCTATATTTCCTAGATTTAGTTATAGCCTTATGTGTGCTACAGTTCTTAGATTATTCCTTAATTATAATGTTACTGGTTAACGTTTCCCACTCTCCTATCTGAGCTTTCATAATTTTCTTGTTAGGGAGTTTATATCATGCAGTAAGCGTTTTTGTTATTCTTTATTATTTATCTCTGACCTTGCTTCAATTAGTATCATCAACCGTTCTGTTTTCTGTACAATATGTTTTTGAATTTCTTTCCCATGTTTTCCCAAAATATCCATCAATCCTCTATATCTCATTTCCTTGTTTTGTCTCTCTTCAGAAATTCTGTCTAGTTCATTCTTTTCTCTACTCGTCTTATTTGCTTCTACAAAAATACTCGGATCTTTCACCCACCATTTTATTAGTAGTGCTGTCAGTTTGTAATTTGTTCTTCTACATACTTCTGAAGAGAAACTAGAGTTTTCACATCCTGTGCTGTTTAATGTTAAGAACCTTGTTTAGCATTGTTTGAATTATATTTATCTTTTTTTTTGTGTGTTATCAAGCGCAGTCTTTCCTATCCAAACATTCTTTGGATCACTGTATCCTCCTTGCCACAACACAAACTCCATTTGGAGTTGTGTTATGTGCTTTAATTCTGATGTTGTAAGCATCTGGGTGACCCTGAAGTAACTGTAATTCCTGCAATGACAATTCTCCTTGTTCCACTGACAAAATAATTTCCTATAACCTTACTCTCCGCCCTGTTCCCTCACACAGGTACCTCATCATCCTGCCTTGTTGGCTATCCCAAAACTATTTTTTATGTTAATATTCAAATATTTGACTTGCATATATTAAAGCGATTAAAAACATTTGTAGAATTTGAATTTCCTGATCCAAATCCATTACCCTTGCCTCTGATTTGTTTCTTCCCATGATTCTTTAAGGGCATCTTCTGAGTTTCTCTTAATTCAAGTCTCTGGATATCTTATTCTATAATATTCCCACAGATAGGTATACTTCTGATCTAGTTCAGCTGTGGGAAAGTAGTTTAACAGCTATAACTTTATTTTTATTTCACTCGCCTTGCATCTTGAAAGCTCAGTGAAGTTTCTTAGCAATCTGAATATTCTGTTTGTCTTTTCTGGGATCAAAAAATATACTATTAGGTCATCTGTAAATAATGCCAAGTTTCCTCCTAGGCATACCAGTTGTTTTGCGCCAACTGTCCCTGTCTCAATTTTATTGCAAGTGGCTACAAATTAAAAAGAGCAGTGGGGACAACAGGAATCCCTTCCTCGCATCCATTATCTAAATTACTGATGATATCCTCCCATTCTCTTGTATTACTGCTCCTGTTCCCTCATGATGCTCCTGTATCAGTGATAAAAAGCCCCTTCGGAATGCCCAGAGCCACAATACTTTCCATAAATAGTGCCACTGTCCTCTCTCTGAGGCCTTTTCTGCATTTAGGCCTAGTACCTTGTTTTATTTCCTGTATTTTCTGTCTTTTCTTATCACACGAGTCTGTAAGAGATTGTCATGTCTGCCTTCCCTGTTTAAAGCCACACTGATCCTGATTAATCATTTCCACTAATTTAGACCGTCTCTTGGGCATAATGGCCAATAAAACCTTTATCAGCAATAGAACAATAAGAGCACTGAATAGCATGAAATTTCCCCTCTTCTGAAATCAGTGTATTGCCTTCTTTGGAGACCATGGTATCTTCCTAAATTTTAGTACCCTGTGAAAAAAAAGTTTGACACAAGTTATTTTCCCTCTCGTTTAGACTATATGGTTCTGTTCGAATCAATTCTCTTCCTGATGATTTTCCTATAGCTTCATTGGTTTATGGATCTCTCCTGTTCTGCTCCTTTTTTTTTTTTGTCCTATTTACCTTTTGTTGCCTGAGCTTCTGTGCCAGGTATTTTTAGTGTTTTATAAAGTTGTCAAAATACTCCTGCCTTATAATTGCTGCTCTTTATTTTGTTTAGTAGATTTTGATTTTGCTGTTTTTCTTTATATTTTCCCCTTCTGATTAAGAATTACTTCTACTCTGCAGTTCTTTTATTCTTAGGATTCTGCCCCCTCTTTTAGTTTGTTTGACCTCCATTGCTCCCTCTTTGTAGCTATATTTTTTTCTCTAATCTGTTCTTTAATTTCTTCCTAGATTTTTACTAGATTAGGTTTTATCTTTCCCTTAAAAGACACTGCACACACTTCATTCTTCCACATCTACCCACCCAGCATTCTTATAAAATTAGATAAATAGTTCCTCTCTGGAGATGCTATAAACCATACAGACCCCTCACTTACCTCTGTTATTTATTTGGCTATAATACATTCCCTGTTGAAATGTCACTACTCCGGCCAGCCAATATTATATTTAGATCTTACTGTTTAATTTTTTTGTGGTACTCACCCAAGAAATGTCTTTATTGAGCAATAATATTTTTTTTTTTTTTTGCCTTTTGAGATCCAGCTCTTTCTAGGAAAGTGCTGAAGTTTTTGCTTAATTTATCACTCACTTAATTTAACTTACTCCCTTCTTCATTTATATTTACCAAAGCTTCATATTGCTGTATTTGAAACTGTATTAACCAGTGCTGGCTTTCTTCCTTGACTGTCCCCTCTTTCTAGCCTAAATTCAACATGCCAGGGCTTGCCAATTACTGTTTTCTTTAACTGGCCATATTTTCTTAAGTGTTCCTTTAATCCCCTTTTTGCAACCACCATAATTTCTCTTTTGATTGAATTACCAAAATATATATTCATGTTACCATTTTGTTTTGCATGGTTTTCACAAGTTATGCCCATTTTACAAATGTATTTCTGCTAACAGTTCTCACAGTCTCTAAATGTTGCTGCTCTTATTCACATTTTTGTTTTACCTGATTCATCTGAGAATCTTGTTCAACTTTATTTCTCATTGTCTTCTGCTATTTGGTGAGGGTTAGCAAGAGGCAAGGCATTGGAATTGTGTGCATTTGTTATCCATTTTTTTTTTTTTTTTTTAAACATGGGGGATGGATTCACTTGAAATGCAGTTCTTCTGTTAGCCTCCTTTCTCCTCGCATTGCTCTTGAACTCTCTCAAAGGAACCTCCTGCCCATAGGTGGCCTTAGGCATAGGCCAACTAGGCGGCTGCCTAGGGCGCTGCTTTAGCAGGGGCGCTTTTCCAGTATTTATTTAATGTAGGTAGACCAGGATGGGGGCACCAGGTGGTGTGGTAGGGGGCGCCGTGGAGCCCTTTTGCCTAGGGCACCAGTTGACCTAAGGCCACTCCTTCTCCTGCCTTCAAGTCTTGGGAAAAAGGTTCCAGGCTTGACCTCACTACTGCCAAATCCAAGAACATTTATATTGTCTGTGGAAAATATACTCAGAAGGTTACTGGATACAGAAATTAAAATTTTTCCCAGTTTCCTACATACATTCATATGCTGGTCAAATGTCCTCCATTTCTGTATTATGCCAGCAGAGTTGTTATGGTCCCCAAAGACCCTTTTCTCCTTAGCTGCAGCATTTTGCCCTTTCTTCAAAGTTGCACCAGAAACAATTCTAATGTATTTACACAACTACTATCAGTCAGGTGAGATATCGAGTTGGTCTCGGCAGGATAGTCACCCTATGTGCTTTGCCTAAGACGACCTTTCATTTAGGAAGACCAGCCCACACACCTTAAGGTACATTAGAAAATCATGTATTCTCACTTCTCTGCCTGCTTCCTAACACCAGTAACTTGTTTATCAATTTATATGCTGCTTCCAGTTCTGCCAGTCTACATATCTCATCCTTTCCAGTTTTATACATTGCCTGTATAGTATAACAGTGGACCAGTAAGGTATTCCACATTCCTTTCATCCTTTTGTCACTGCTTTTAATATACTCAGCTAGAGAACTGCTCATTTTATAATTTGAGTACCATTTTTTTTCTGTTTTTCTTGCAACTCCACCATCTGTTTTTACCCACTCATTGTGTTATGTTGCATTTGACACACTTGACAGTGTTGATGACCATACCCCCAGATAGCTTGACTCAAGCAGCCTTCCCCTACAGCTATTCTTGATACAGAACTGGATGAGGAACATGCCTCTCCTCCTACAGCTATCCTTGATACAGAACTGGATGAGGAACATGCCTCTCCTCCTACAGCTATCCTTGATACAGAACTGGATGAGGAACATGCCTCTCCTCCTACAGCTATCCTTGATACAGAACTGGATGAGGAACATGCCTCTCCTCCTACAGCTATCCTTGATACAGAACTGGATGAGGAACATGCCTCTCCTCCAACAGCTATCCTTGATACAGAACTGGATGAGGAACATGCCTCTCCTCCTACAGCTATCCTTGATACAGAACTGGATGAGGAACATGCCTCTCCTCCTACAGCTATCATTGATACAGAACTGGATGAGGAACATGCCTCTCCTCCTACAGCTATCCTTGATACAGAACTGGATGAGGAACATGCCTAATTAATCGAAATGAAAGAAAAATCCCTTGACAGGATGCAATGACCCAGATTGTCATGAAGAGGATTGATTTATTTATTTGTTGGTTTTTTATAGCTACTGTTAAGGCCCTTTTTACTATTAGCATATTTTATTCAGGTTTTTTGACAGTGAATTGCTGGTCCTACTGCAAGGCAGGTCAAATATCCA
The DNA here is from genome assembly GCF_019279795.1 of Protopterus annectens. NCBI lineage: Eukaryota > Metazoa > Chordata > Ceratodontiformes > Protopteridae > Protopterus > Protopterus annectens. The sequence continues at coordinate 312,437,941 of NC_056749.1, read as the reverse complement.
AATGGTTAGATCACAACCATCAAAATAATGCCATACTAAAAAAATAAATGGTCTAAATGTGTTGGATAAGATTGCAAAACAGCACCTTGGCAGGTGGCAACAAATTACTGTGACTCATCGGGTGAGAGATGCTAGTTAACATTGGCTGTAAAAGTATATTTGTGTCCAAAGCTTCTGAACCAGCCTGGTACAGTACTGTTCACACCGTAGAATGCTAGCTTACATCAAATGTGTTTTTAAAAGCAAAAACAGTACTATTAAACTGACAGAGAATCTGAATTTCACAGCTTAACTAGACTGAAGCTGTACATTTTTTTAATCTTTATTCATTTAGGTTACAAATTAGCAATAACATTCTGTAGCAATAGTATAAAATAAAATGATGACAAGACTGTTGATTCCTTCTTCTGCAAAGCAATGAATTAATGTGCAGTTCAGGCATACAGATGAAGCCTTTCACATACACATTTTTGCACATGATGTACATGAAGTCAGTACAAATAGACTAGCAGAACAAATGCAACAGTGCAGCTATACAAAGCAACATTTTTACTGGTGGTTAAGAAAACGGTTAAACCAAAGACCATACTTAATTTTAGAAGGGGAATCAAGAATTGTGTGGTAAGCTTTACATGCCATTACAGAAACCCTCATGCATTATATAGGGTACTACATTATCTAGTAGCTGAACTCTTTGGTGTAACTGGGACGATTCCAAGCACTGCAACAGAATGAGGCTGTAGACCACAACTAATTACATTCAAGCAATATAGCAGAACCAGTGTATCTGTGCGCTAAAGTAAAGCAATAGCACAGTAAGTCATTTCTGATGCATCAAGACAGCAGACAATGCTGACTGAATACCAAACAATGTAGTGGATTAAGGCAGTGAACTAAAGCTAATTACATTCAAATAAAAATTAAATAGCTGGACATGATCCAAACACAATATACAGGATACTAGTATGACAATGAAACAGGCATGACAAATGCAGGTTATTTCATGGTTGCCTGATATTCTGAAGAATTTGAAGGGCATATGCAAAAATAAATAAATAAAACTCTTATTGCAGAACTGCAAATGAAATGCATTCTAGCACGGGTCTTAATTTTACCTGTGCATGCCTGCTGATGAAAACATTCAAAAATTTAAGCATGTCTAGTTTTAGGATGCTTACCAGAATACATAGTTTGGCTTATAGAGTACTTATCTTGGATTAGAGAACCCTTGATGTACAAGGAAGGATAATGCACCATTAGAACTATCTAATCACCATAGAATAACAAAATATAAGTGTCAGATATCATAAATGAAGCAAACACAGTGTAAGGAATACAAAAACATGTTAGAGTAACTGTTTGATTCAAGAACAGCAAAACAATACTGAAGTAATAAAAGTGAACACAAAGGTATATGACGGGGCTGGATGCATACTGGGTTGCAGTTTACTCTGGAATCACAGTGTAGCTAAACTAGAAGGAAATCTAGTCCTACTGTGTGTGTATGCATATATATATATATATATATATATATATATATATATATATATATATATATATTGAAGCAATATTGATGCTAGTAAGAGTACCTTCCCACAGAACCTCAAACGCACCTACTGCCAGATGGTGTTGCAGTAGAGGACCCCCATACCTGTCTATGATTGATTAAAATAAAAATATATATTTAATACTTACTATTGCTCATTAGTAAAGAGTATTAATATATCTTTTGCTTTTAGAAATATCTTCTATTTAAGCTATGCTAAACATGTTTCCATATTATGGTTAGACGCTAGTGATCTTTGTACAATTTTGTATAATGTAGTTCATCCAAAGATGCCAGTAATGCACATGTAATCTATTGCTTCATAACCATAAGAGGTGTACACAGCAAAGTGCAGTAGCTACAACTGCTGCTGTAGTTCAGCAAGTGTGGGCTATTTGCTGGTCATTTTTAAACTGGCTTTGCAGAACTTGTATGTCTGCATTAATTTTTAATGCTTTGTCTAATGTGTGGTTGTGTGAAACGCATTTGAAATATGTGACCTTAGTCATTATTATTGTGTTTTTTTTTTTAATTAGACATTTGAAATGCCTGCAGTTAACATTGTTGCTATAACTTCTGGGTTTGGGGAATGCCTGTGGTTAAAAATGACTCATGCCACTGAGTTGAAAGTTAAAAATAATGAGTCTGTCTTTGTAGGACTAGTTTGCATGTTTCTAAAGCAATTTGGCATGCTGTACTGTGATCATTTTTATCACAATCTGATGCCTTTTGTGCACAGTCAAATATGTGGCAGTAATTGTTGAGTACAGATATTGATGAATTATAATGACTGCAGTTTCTATGGCCTTTCATTGGCAAAATGTTCTGAAATGGGTAGTTTTGCCATTACTGTTATTAACAATGCTAGTCAGACAACAGGTAGTACACTTGCTTGTTGTGCAGAAGGCTGTGGGTTCTATTACTCCACTAGGTAGATGAATTGCTAACACTACAGTGGAGCATAAGGGGTGCTGCATTCCTGAGCGTGTCATCCTTCAGATAATATATATTAGACTGAGGTCCCATCTCCTTCAGTTAGTGATAGCTATGTATGTTTACAAAATGTACATCTTTTCAGGCATAGATAATGTGCACATGCATGTTTCCATTGTTTTTTTATTCTGTGTATTAGTTTTCTTATAAAACTCTCCTTGTTAGTGTTCCTGAATTGACTCCCCCACTCCTTCCACAACCATAATCACATTTTTGTAATATTAGTCAAAATCCATTTCCCATTAAAAAACAAATCTCATTCAGTCTTTCATTCCAAATAAGCCATACTACAAAAGTGTTATCCACCCTTCTCACATATTCATTCTTATAATAGCTATACATAATCATATTCACATGTATATTGCCATTAATATTCTGAAAAAAGAAAACTTCCTGCATGCAGCTTCTTCCAGAGTTTCAGCATCATTTTACAATTCAAAAAAAAAATGTTCTGTTGTATCTTCCTCTCCACAAAATAGACACACACGTTCAACTTTCTTTTTATACTGCATGCATATTCCCCTTTACTGGTAACTTATTTATTACCAGTCTCTGTAGGAAATCCTGATGGTCTATTATCTTGGTGCCCAATTTTTCTTTACTTTAATGGCATTAATTACTTCTTGTGTTAAATTTACCCATGGATTTACATGATATTATTGTTTTATCACATTATTAAGCCACACAATTCTCTCTATCTCTGAAACATCAGTTTTTATTTTCCATGTTACAAATTATCAAAAAAAATACTAATGTCTTTAAGTATATATTTTTTCTTTTTTTTTTTATTCTCTTCATCTGTCAGAACATTTTGTACTCGTATTTAAATATTCTCATTATTACTTTCTAATTCGTATCTTTTACCCCTTTAATATTCTATACAAGTTTAAAGAAGTACAATAAGCAAGTGGATTTAGTAGCCCTAATCCCACTTCGCTCATACAACACATCTCTTTTCACTGTGTATAATCTTGAACCCTATATGAAAGAAAATGCCAGATGAGCAATTTCCATTCCATATTTTCTGAGATCATATAAACATTAAACATACATGCTATTTTCCCTATTCGATACAGAAGTAACCACATAAAACATTTTTCTGAATGCTAATCTATATGTCCTCCATAGAAAACATACTTTTCATTTCTTTGATCAAACCCTCTCATTGTATCATTACGGGTCTATATTGAGTTAATGGAAATCCTCTCGTGCGAATACTTAAACATCGACACGTATACAGCGAAGCGGCAGAAGAGCGAACGCCCAGAACTGCGAAGATCGAACTTCCATAGTTATCCATGACAGTAGGTGATTTCCTTATCCGGTATAGCTCCCTAAGGTAAGTGTGTGATAGTTACTGACCTTAGGGTTAGGGTGCGGGTTTAAGGTAAGTGCATATGTAATGGTATATAAGAAAAGCACCAATGTTGCAAGTCCACAATAATATTTAATGAATTATAAAAATAAAAAACGATGTAAGCGCTTTCATCAACAAGTATGACTTCTTCAGAACAAAGAAATGGTTAAATAGAAAAGTTTAAATACACATTGCCAGTTGTCCATTGGTTCTAATCCAACCAATACAAACAATAAAAATTCACTACTCATGAATATATAAATAGTAAAACTAGAATATTAGTTACAAAATTAAAATTTTGACTCAAAACCATATTGACCACAAGAGTAATGTATATACTATTAATGCAACAGTCTGCTTGCTGCATTATAAACATAATGTTATTTTGTAAATGAACTTAGAAAATTCCTGCAGTAAATGAAAATATTATTAAACTGAATCTGCTTCTCCTTGAGAATAGGCATTATAGTTATATGTTCGTTTAGTCCTGGTGGAAAATCTGCGGCTAGTCTCAACTGCCACAGAAGCTCATTTTTGTGTAGTACATTTTGCCAATCTCCACCTCTCACTTCAACAGTTACAAATTCAAGAATAGCAAACTTGAAACATGTAAAATTATTGCATGAAATACTATGCTTATATAGGGCATTGGTATCTTTCTTGTTTTTGATATCATAAAGATGCTCATATATCCTATTCTTGAGCATTCTCTCTGTCTTCCCCACATAAAAAGAAGGACAGGTGTTACACCTAGCTATATATATATATATATACCAACCTATTAGAACAGCAATTGTCTCTTTTCAAAAAAACATGACTTTTATTCTGATTGTCAATGGCAATAGAACTGTCTTGTAGTATATAACAGAAATAGGAACACCTGCCACAATGTTTACTTCCACCTTTTCTGTCTTGCATATTCATAGAACTGTTACCTGTCTCTAACAGTAGTTTGGTATTAGGCCCTACTTTAGTAGAAAATATGGGTTTTTCCCCCAATATTCGGAATATCTCACTGTTAGTTTTAAAGATGTTCCAATTTTTTATCAATATTCCCTTCATCTAGGAGTACAGGAGACTGTATTATATTACACAAGCCTATTGGAAATCGGGCTGAAACTGAATTTCTGAGTCATTTACTATATTGTTAGTATTCTCCCTACCAGTACCCAAAAGAGGAATGTATATTTCACCCCATTTATTGAGAACATCTGAAAGTATTGGGTCTATAAAGTGTCCAGGATAACCTCTCTCTATAAACATATTCCTTAAATGTTCAAACTCTGTTATCACATCACTTCTCAGGGTTGTCATCCTCGCTATTCTTATAGCTTGACCCTTGATAATACTTTTTTTCTGGTGAATTGGGTGATGACTGTTATAATGCAAATAACTGTTGCAGAAAGTATTTTTACGGTAGATTTTGGAGATATATCCATCCTGAGCTTTAATTATTTTAGTGTCGAACAAGTTAATCTCTTGTTTATCAAACTGAAAAGTAAATTTCAAAAATTCAGTAGTTTTATTCAAATGCTGAATAAACTCCGGTATTAAATATGAACCTCCATTCCACAAAATAAAAATATCATCCAAAAATCTACAGTAATGTATAACATTAGAAAAAAATAATTCACTTTGGAAGATATGTTTAATTTCCCAACCCAGGAGAACCAAGTTAGCATACAAAGGGGCGCAAGCAGCACCCATTGCAACCCCTCTAAGCTGTTGAAAATATTCTCCTTCAAAATATGTATAGTTATTTTCTAATATAAGGTTCATAAGTTCACATATTAATAAGACTTCACCTGTAGTTAAAGATGATAGGTTGAAGAGTATCTCTTCAAAAAGGCAAAGACGTTCTGTTTTAGGAATGCATGAAAATAGATTCTGGACATCAATAGTTAGAAAAAAGCAATCAGGAACCCATCAATCCTTCTTTATTTGCCTCAAAAAGTCCCAGGAATCCTTCAATAAATGGGGAAATTTATGCATAATGTGTTTTAATTTTTTATCAATATACACTGCTAAATTATGTGTTTTAGAACCAGCAGCTGCTACAATAGGTCTAAAAGGTGGTGTCTCCCGGTTCTTATGTATCTTAGGTATTCCAAAAAGAACCGGAATCTTGGGGTATTTGTTCAAGAGAAAATCATAGTCATTTTTTGATATTCTTTGGTCCATTAAATATTCATACAAATAACTATCCAGTCTATGGTATGAAATATTTATTTCATTTTTGGAACATAAAGAATAATTATCTTCATTAAATAAGATGTTTTGCATGACATTTGTATAATCCTCTGAACTATATAAAATAACCCCACCACCTTTGTCTGGTGTCATAATTCATATTCCCTTATCTTCTTTTAAGGTCTTTAGAAGGTTCCTTTCCTCAGAGTTTAAATTGAAAAATAATTTCTTCTTCTCACCCCATATTCTGTACAAGTCTTCCTTAACCGGCTTTTCATAAGCAGTGACAAGTGGGTGTAGTGGAGGATTGAATATACTACTTTTCTTAGGAATTTCTTGCGACTCAGTTCTTTTAGTTCTATCCGAAAACATAATATTCAAATTTAATTTTCTCAGGTATAGCTGTAAATCAATCATGACTGTAGCTATATCAGGTATTTTAGTTGGAACAAATTTAAACCCTTTTGAGAATAAAGAAAAAAATTTCTTTGTAATAACAACGTCAGAATAGTTATATATGTTAAAACCATTTAAAGTATATTGAATGTTATGGTTGCATTGTATTGAGTCTATAGAATCTACCACCTGGGTTGGCGATTGTTCTGCTGTGTTACCTTACTATAGGTTTGATAATTTCCTTCTTTCCATTTTGCTATTCTCTCTGAGCATCTCGGGAGTGGAAAATTCTGTAAATCACCCGAGTAATCTACATCCTCTTCCCTATAATTCTCATTTTCTGAGTCAAAATTAAAATTAGAGTTAACCTTGTCTACCTTTTCAATTGGTATATGGGTTATAGAACCATATTCACTTTCATAAAAAACTAATTTGTCTGTGGGATACACCTTATGTTGTTTATATTGCCTGTTATCTCTATCCAATTTCTTCATTTTTTTGTTAAAAATGTTGTCACATCTTTGTTCCACTCTTTTTATAATCTTGTAATACAAATTCTCATACTGTCCAAATAGCAAATCAGTAATAATGTTTTCATTCAAAACATTCACTTCATCACAGAGCATTTTTTTCCATTGTTTCATAAAAAGAGACAGTTTTACTTAATAATTCTAGCCCCCATCTATTAAACATGTCAGTGAATGTTCTAATAGTATCTGTGTCATAATATATTCCATAAGGGAATTTAAACACTCTGAGTCCCTGTGGGACCTGTTGTTTCTTGATACACTTATTTAAATAGCATATTTCCATCTGACACATTTTAAACTTAAATAACTTTTTCTCAAAAGTACATATCTTATCTCTCAATGAACCATACTTGCAATGTCCATTTTCCTTGTCAAACAAGGCTCCATTTTTATGTTTAGGACTGGAAGAAGAAAAAGTAAAATGTTTTTTGAACAAATTATCAAAGTGTCCAATATTGTCCTTTGAAGGTAAAGTTTCTTTACAAACATAAGATGAACACTTTTTGGTATTAAAATTCATGTGTTATTTTCCCCCAAAGCATTTATCTTTAGTACATGGTAAACTACTATACTATAGTAATGTAGTTGAGTAGCGGAGTATAGACGGTAATATTTTTTTTTTACTTTTCGGGTGTTGTTTTTCATAATTAGATGTATTTGTGTGTCATGTAGGTTTTATTAGGATATGGGATATGTAGGTGAAATGTAGATTTGAGTATAGTGTGTTTTTTTTATTTTGTTTGGGTAGGCAGTATGTAGCAGGAGGTGGAGTTGGCCAGCTATGGGGATTCGACGTTTTGTATGTCACGGTTTTGTACGTTCGCCGCCCTTGCATATCGCCATTTGTGTTGACGTTTACTTATTTGCGCAAGAAGATTTTCGGTAATTCAGTATAGACCCCATCATTACTACATGATTTTTCGCAAATGTTATTCCTAATAGAGATGCTTCATTCACTGAAAAATACACACCGAGACTTTTCATCGCATTACCAAAATTCTTACTTGTATCTTTATTTAAGGTAATTTCCATTTCCTTTAAACATTCTGTTCAGACAAAGCAACATTTCCCTAAATCATATTTTTTCTTGGCAACTGCAATTAAACTGTCTGTGTAAGTCACAATTATTGGAATCAACACTTTCTTTTGCATCACATATCTAACAACTTTCATTTTGTAAGCTACTTCACTTGCTATCACATTCATTACCAATGCAAATAATATTCTACTCATGGGACATCCTTGTCTTATACCACCCTTCATGTCTAAATTTTTACTCTACCATTTATTAACTAGTATTCAGTCTCTTATTTTGGTATGGTGATACATATATACCCTCCTAATTCAATTATTTAGTCCATACTACTACATAACATCATACAAAGCATCATATTCTACTGTATCAAATGGCTTGGTAAGGTCAACTACCATGAGTTTCACATTATCCCTTTAAATGGTCATTCACAGTTTCTCTCATGACCGATAACAATTTTTGACATCCTTTGCAATTTATGCCATATATACTTTCTTATATAATATCCCCATCTTTCCTTCCAGTCTTCCCTGTATTATTCTCCTAAAAAATCATAATTTGTGTTTAGTGTGATGAGTCCCCAACCTTTTTTTCTTTCTTCTCATCTTTCTCTTATATAAATTGTAATATCACACTACATAACTCTTCATAAACTTTTCCTTCAACCATTCATGTGGTACATTTATAAAATATTCTTTGCCAATACATTAATTTCTTGTACATTCCATACCCTATACCATTTGGGCCAGATACTGAATCAACATTTACTTTGCTAACTACTACATCCAATTTTTTAAAAGCATCTTTTTTTCAAAGTCTTCCTTAACTCATTCCAGATCTTTTTCTTTATCTTTCTTTTTTTTAAACTTTCCATTCACTCCCTCATGTTCCTTCTTTATTTTTCATCATTTAATGTTTGCTCTTGACAATCTTTCCAGAAGTGTCCCATTTTCTTACACAAACAGTTTTCAGCTACACACTCAACATTTTGCTGTATGTCCTTACTATACACACTGGCTCATTGTAAGTTATTGCTATTAATTAAATGAGAAAAGTCTCTCAAAACAAATAGTATTGAGACTGATCAGCAAATATTAATGCCCTTTTTACATTCTCCAAGTCTTTTGGGTTTCTAATACCATGACAAGAATGCACCCATTCCTAAGTCAATGTATGATTAAAGTTCATGAAATTAATATTGTTTTAATCTTTGATGTTAGCCAGAAGTACTCTTCACAGCATCTGCAATTTGCCCAGTACTGACTCCCTCTGCAATTCATATGGAGTTGCTTGTATCCATAAACTATCTAAGTATGATTGCAATTTTTTTTACTAGACCCATTGCAGCTACTACTATTGGAACTGTTTGGGTATCCTCCTTCCACGCTGTCCTCGTTTCTGCCTGCAAATCCTAGTGTTTTATGACTTTGTCTCACCTGTACATAAGACGCTGTAGTCACTGGGTACAGCAAATTCAATGATCAATGCTACTTTTTTCTTTTATGACTACTACATCTGTTTTTATCACATCTATTTTTTGAAGTGTTGGTAATTTGTGATCCCATATGATATAAACATCGTTTTTTATAATGCTTTGTCTTATGTTATATGTTTTCAGCTACTTCAGTATTATAATGTTTACACAATCCACAATGCAACAGTCTTGCCACATAATTATGCCTTTCAGTACATTGACTATCAGAAGGTCAAAGTGGATTTGGTCAAACCCAGTTCAGTCGAAGTCCTGAGGCCGAATGGCGACTATGTCAAGCCTAACATTGTCGAAGTACGAATCTCGACCCATGTTAAAGCCCATTCAAAGGTTTACATTGAGTCATATTTCAACAGTGTTGGAATTTGACATTGTCTGTTTTTCGGAAGTGGGCCAATGATCCCATCATTTGATGAGGTCTGGTTTGACCTTCTAATGGTGAACTCTTACATTATACAGTCCTCCTGTCATTAGTATATCACAACCAGCAGCAAGGTGTGTGACTGATTCTATTTCTGTTTTACAAAACCTACATTTGTCTTTTTCTCCCAGATGTCTAATGGACTTTGTAAACCAACGTGTACATAATCCACTGTCTTGAGCCACCAATATTCATCTTTTGTCTTTTGATTTAAATTCATCTCTCCTTAACCATTTCTGCATCTGATCCTGATCCAACATGAAGTTATTCCAAGTTTTTTTGTACTTGCAACTATATTTATGCATCTCCCCATTTCTTGCCTTCTCATGTGATCCTTCACCTTATATTCCTTTTTTTGTTTATTTGTTTTTTTGGCTCATTCAGTTGCTGCCTGGTTTTTATTTTCTTCTGGTTTGATTTCCATTCCCACTTGACACTGATGTGTTTCTGCTGAACTAAGCAGGAAGTCATCTTAGACTTATTCTCCTTGTGTTTTATAACTCCCACTATGTGTGGATCTTGTGAGAGCAGCAGATATGTATGCAGTCCTATGACTGCAGATCTAAACATGTAATCAATTTTGAGGAGACCTGCACATCCTTCAGAACAGGGAGTAATACAGTCTTGGTATACACTGAGTTTTATAAATCATTTGATAAGTATGAAGCATCCTCCTTGTTTTCCTGTCCAACCAATCCAATACCTTTTGGGCCCAGTCATTTGGTCCAAAACTGAAAGTTAGGATAGGAAGAGCAACTTCTTTTTTTCACTTGGACTTTGTTGCTAGATGTCAATGCCATTTTCTGTATTACTTTTAGTCTTCTAAAATATTCCTTATTAAGTTTTATTTGCATTTGTTCATATTTTGTTGTGATCCTTTTTCAATTCCCAAATAATTATCCACTCTCTCTTGCTCAAGTTCTTTTATATCATATTCCTGTCCCAGGTTGGGTTGATGTTTTCTTGGTGCTGCAGCTTTTCTGTTTTTAAAGCTTGCTTTTTAAGATTTATCAAGACCAAATGACATTCTTTTATCATCTGAAAAGGTTTTGATCACTGGGAGTTGTGCTTTCACTTTCTAATCTGTTGAACTATGCAGTTTTAAATCATCCACAAAAAGACATGACCTAATCTGGAATATCCCCCTATGAATTTTTATAGGATCATATGAAGTTACTAGGCAATGGCCAAAGGGCCTTTACCAGCCTAGCCAAGTTACCCTTGTTTCCATGATCAGCACCTATTGCATCTGTCCAAGAGAGGCACAGTTTGAACCCCTGGGGTGAATATACGGTTACCCATCCAATCGTCCAGATTGTGTTGAAGAGGTCTAATAAGGTTCTCTGTTTGATATGAAGTGGTACTCTGTTCCAGTGTGGTAACCTCTGGGAGACAAATCTCTCCCTCCAGCAAGTTGTATTAATGTCACATACCAGGTTAAGGTCTTTAGAGTGAATAACCTATGTGACATTTGACTTGCTGATTTGGAGCACTTCCAATAAAGGGTCAGAGATTGCCCTATACACAAGGCAAAGATTGCCTCTGAGTAGTCTGTATGAAACAGAATAAACTAACAGTGATTTCTGCTATCCACATAGGAACGATGCTGAAGACCTTGAATTTTATTTGTGGTAAATGTTTGTTGTCCCTCCAATTTGTGCACGTATTTTAAAAGCTGCATACCAAAAGGGGCAATGTACTCCATTATTGAGAAAAGACTACAGGGAGGTTATAGCTTTTTTTTTTTTTTTTTTTTAGGCAGTGCCCTTAAGAGATGAGCAATATGGAATGCCCTTCTTACCACTGTGGAGACGTGGTGCTAAGAGGTAATGTTGCTGTCAACCTGTCTGTCCAGGTCTCTCACAACTGAGTGCATATGCAAGATGTTGCTGCTAGTTAGCAGGAACATAGCCCTTACAGGAAGCAATGATGATGCATTTTTTGGCATTGAGTTTAAGGCTGTGACTTTGGCCCCAATATTTTTCTTTTTTTTTGTGCACGGCAGTCTTCTAGGATGTTGGCATCATTTAGAGATTCTATGACTGCTCCTAGTTTGCAGTTATCATCAAACTTTGTCAGCCACAGCCTTTAGTTTTTGCTTGTACTTTGGAGAAATAGATTCTGAACAGTAGAGATCCCAGGACTGATCCATGTGGAACACCACTTATTAGGGGTCTGCTGTTGGAGGTGGATTCCTCTATTTTGACTGTATGGGTTCTATCAGTCAGCCATTTGTCAACCCACCTAAGGATATAAGGGTTGATATCTGCTGAGTGAGTTTGTCAGTGATGCCTGAGTGCATATACTGTCAAAAGCCTTGGCTAAGTCTAGGTAGGCTGTATGCACAGATTTCTCCTTGTTCAGAGCCTTGCTGACTGTATGGAAGAAGTCCACCAGGCTTAACAGGCATGATCTTCCTTTTACAAATCCAAACTGTGTAGGGTCAAGTCTTGGGAGATTACCTATATCTTTAAGGCCCATGATGATTCACTCTATGGCCTTGCAGATAAGGCTAGACAGGATAATAGGTCTATAGTTCCTGGCAGCAAAGGAGATGATAATGGCCATTTTCTATTCCACTGGGACGAAGCTGGTGTTTAGACTATGACTGAAAAGAGTACCCTGTGGTTTTGCTAATTCTTGTTGTAGCCATGCAGGGCACAGACATGTTATCAGATCCCATAGATGCTGTGTTTTTGGCCTAGGAGAGGGCATTTATGACCTGCTCTTTAGAGATACAAGGTAGACGACAGGTGTTATGGATGTCATGGGGTACGTGTGGTGGGGACAGGTGAATGAAGTTTTCACAGCACCTATCTGCTAACTGGTTAGCTATGTCCACAGGCTGTGTATATGTGGCATCATTAACTACCATTTCTCAAATCTGAGCCTTTCCTTTTAGGTTGCAGATGTAACTAAAAAAAAGCTTATGATTGTCATTAGTTGGCAAAGATAATTTGGATTCATAATTTGCTTTGGAGGACTTCACCAGAAGTCTTATTTTCTTGTTTCCACTGTGGAGAGCGTGTTTCCCATTTAGGTCTCACACCCTCTTACTCTTAGACAA
>NC_056749.1:312044916-312092416 GCF_019279795.1 Protopterus annectens | reverse complement strand
TGAAAGCCTTGGCAAGATCTAGATAGGCTGTTTGAACCACCTTATCCTTGTCTATGGCTTTGGTGACTGCTTCAAAGAAGTCTATCAGGTTTAGGAGATATGATCTGCCTTTTACAAACCCGAACTGGGTGGGGTCCAGAGTTTGGAGATTACCAATGTCTTTGTTTATAAGTTCTATGATGATACATTCCATGGCCTTGCAGACCAGGCTCGTCAGGCTGATGGGGCAGTAGTTCCTAGGGTCTGTGGTGGCTCACCCCTTGTGGAGTGGGATAACCATTGCTGTGCACCATTCATCAGGCACAAAGCCTGAGGTGAGGCTATGATTGAACATGGTACTTAGGTGGGGTGCCAGTTCATTCTGTAGTTCATGTAGAACACAGCCTGGGATGTTGTCTGGTCCCATGAATGCTGTGTTCTTGGCTTTGGAGAGTGTGTTTTTTACCTGTGCAGCCGTGATTACAGGAACTTTGCATTCTTCCGATATAGAGATGGCTTCTTTAGGGGGTGAGAGGGGGGTAAAGTTAGCACTGTACCTATCTGCCAGGATGTTGGCAATATCAGTTGCGTCTGTATATTTAGTGCCATTGTGCTGTAACTCAGAGCAGATCTGAGTGTTGCCATTGAGATTCTTGACATAGCTATAGAATGCTTTGTGGTTGTCTTTAGAATCAGTGGCGATTTTGTTTTCGTAACTAGCTTTGGAGGATTTTATCAGGGATCGCAGCTTCTTACTGAGACTGACCAGGGAGCTCCTCCACTCATGAGATTTTACTCTCTTTTGCAACAGTTTCTTCCTTCTGTTGTACTGTTTGTTTATGGCAAGGGACCACCAGATTGACTTTCTTTTTTTGGAGGATAGCGTCTTGGTTCTGTTTGGGATAGCACGATCCATGCACTCATGTAAGTGCTTATAAAGTGCAATTGTGTAGGATTCAGTAGTCATAACTGTATTGTCCATCTGCATGGGTGTCATGAAGTTCACCACTTCTGTCTTAAGAAGCATGAAGTTGGCTTTGGAGAAATTTTTTATCATGGTTTCATTAATGGGGGGTGGGGGCAGGATGTGGATATCTAAGGTAATTAGCTTATGGTCGGATTGGACCAATGAGGCACTGACTTCATGTGTGGAACACCGGTCACTCATGTTGGTAATGCCTAGATCTAGGATATTGTTGCCCCTGATGGTGGTGTGGATAAGTTGATCAGAGCATTAGAGTTTATGAATTCCAGAAAGTGTTGAGTGAAGGAGTTGGTACATGAGTAGTTTTCCCAGTTAATGGTGAGGTAGTTGAAATCACCCATTATTAGGGTGTTTGGTTGAACCCTAAATTTTTACAGTACATCAGGAAAAGAGGAGTGGGAATCCTGGGGCATGGTGGGTGATCTGTAGCAAGCTACAATTTGGATTGCAGTTTTGCCCAGAGTTAGTTGCACTTGGATAACCTCGGCTGCATTATGCTGAGCAACTAGCCTGGAGGTGTGGATATCCTTAAAGAATATGGACACACCTCCGCCTTTGGTGTTCCAGTCCAGGTTACATGACTGAAAAGTGTGGTATGAGTTATAGCCTGGTAGTGCAGGGGTGCTCTCTGGAGCCTTGATCCAGGTTTCAGTCACTGCACAGATATCTATGTTCTCCATTTTAAGGAGTGCCTCGAATGAGTGCATTTTGAGATTTAGACTTCTAGCATTGAGTAGCATCACCCTCAGTTTCTGCTTGCCTGTTCCTGTTATGGTGGTGAATTTGTCATTTGAACCTTGCCTAAAAAAGGCACTATAGGGGCGGCAAGAATCTTAGCCCGTATCCGGAATCCCAGGGATGACCGTTGCAGGCCATCTCTGGTAAAGCATCATGGTCTGTCGACCATATCATCCCAGGCAGACAGATACTGGATCCCTTTAGAATGGCACCAGAAGCTTAGCCAATTGTTGAAGTCAGTCATTTTGTCCTTGTACTGCGGCATCATTCTGGGTGATGGCAGAATGCTACTCATACCTGCCTGGGCTACAAGATCGGAGAGCTCTTCCTTGTCTCTTTTCATGTAGTCCAGGGAGGTATGTCTCAGGTCATTCACAACAAGATGGATAATGACAGAGTCATATTTGTACTTGTGGAGTGACCTGAGTGCGTGGGTTATGTGGCAGATCCTGGCACCTGGCAGGCAGCTGACAGTAACTTTCTCCTTGTTTAGCCTGGTGAGTGGGACATCAGTGTGCCTGACTATAGAGTTACCTATGACTAGTGTGTTGGGTATGTTGTTTTTCCTTAATGACTGTGGTTGAGTAGTACACTGAGCCTGCGGGGGGTGGAGGTTGCTTTCATTTTTGCTTTAGAGATCTCTGTTGCTTGAGCAGATTATTATTGAGGGCTTCCATGAATGTTTTTCTGTTTCTATGTGTGGATTTTGGTGGTGTGGATTTAGTGAGACTATGTGATGAGTGTGGTGTGGTGCAAGTGTTTACCTCCTCCTCCTCTTGACTGTCAATGTCCTTCTCTAGCTACATCTTATCACAATACTTTTTGCTCTTCTCTCACTAAAACTTCTCTCTTACCATTCATTAAAAAATTCTAATCTCTCAAAGCTATATATAGTTGTTTTAACCCATCCATTCCTGGATCATTTTTCAAATAAATCCACATCTACCCAAGTAAATTTTCTTTCCAAACCCTTAGTTTCTTTTTGTGTTGTTTGCTTAAATCCCTGTCATCTTCTAATGAGGCCAATGTTTAATTACAGTAAGCATTGAGTGCATACCTTTTCCCATTCTCATTGCAATGCTATTCCACTGATTTCATAGCAACCCTGTCTTGATTTACAGAGCAGCATACAGATTTTGCCAGTTGTTACATGTTTTGCCTGGTGAAATTCTTACAATTCTAATTCTGATTTAATGCCAAGACAAAAAAAAGAAAGACTATTTATGGATATAGATTGCATTCTGCTGACTTGAATAGAAGTTGCATTCTTATATTTTCACATATGAGGCAGCTTATTACAGTGCAATTTTACAGCCTGACAAATTCTAATGGCCATGTAGACCTATTGGCAGAGACTATCGGTACGGGTTTATACCCATGAAATTGTAGCCATTTTCATATAAAAATTTTTATATGAGAAACTTGACAATTTAGTTATAAATTGCATTTTGGTTGTGCTTCTAGGTGCAAAGGTTTCTTGATCAGCTGAGCATTGACAGCCAATATTCCAATTCTAAATCCTGACAAACCTTTCCATTTTTTTTATCTGTAATATTTAAAATGTTGGAAAACATTATCTTTGACCACAATGAAATAGAAATCTCATGCTTGTGTTATGGAAACATATTGTTTTGATTTTGTATATTGTGTATCTGTCCCACGTGATAGAATATAAAATGTGTGTTTTTTGTGAAATTAATCTAAATACATCACTTAAGTTGAGGTAATATAATAATAAAACAACTTTAAAAGTAAATCATGATCAAAGAACACAGAAGTAGAGCAGGGGAGGCTGTGAAACAAAATGAGGGGTAACAGTGGCGAGATGTACACTGAGTGTGGATAGCTGGTAATGGAGGAGACACATAGAAGAAAACAAAGTGGGAATAGGATGTGATTAGGATTGGTCTACTGAGGCAGCACAGAGGGGGAACCACTGGGAAGTTGGTCCCTTTAATCAAGGATATCAGTGGCAGCTCTGCCTCATTTGCTTGATGGTTGGGACAGCTGGTTATGCATCTTAAATAATTCTACCACCATAACTGTTTATGTAGTAACATGTAGTTGCTCTTCTTGGTCAGCCATGATATTTGCAACCTGATGGGAACATTTTCCAGCTGTCATGGCCAGAAACACAGCTTGCTTATTTAGCTGCTTGTGTCATTTCTGTGAAAAATAAATAAATAAGTAGACTTTGGATGATAGTGGGAAGATAATTGGTCCACTAACTTCTGTTAATTTAAATCCATGAGTGAAGAGCAACCAAAAAAAAAATCAAATTCAGCTTACTGATTCGCTGCAGTAGTATTTGACAGCAGCCTATCCATGCACTCCACAGCTCTTGTATGAAAAGCAAGAAAAAAGAATGAACCAAACCACTGCCAAAATGCCTTGATGTATGGGTATTTGAATGCTTGGAAAAAACATGCTGTAGTACTGTTGCAGTAGGAACTCTTAAACGGGGACAATTGACCACTTTGCTCCACACTTGCTATGCTATTGGTCAATGCACTGACCTACTTCTTTTCTGCATCAGTTCCCATCTTACAAATCTCTTGTTTGCTGACCAAAGTGAGAGAGAGTTGTTTTTCTATGAGGAACCCTTTCCCCAACCAAAGAAGCAAAAAAAGAGACCAAAACCAAGGCCACCATATTTCTTTCTGATTGTTCCTTTTGTCTCCTTGCTTGTAGACAGCACTATGGAATGCTGGGAGCCCAACAACTGGTGCAGGACAATAGTTGTCACTTCTCACTATTGTGTCCTCTGCATTGAAAAGGAAGGAAATAGTATAAAACAAAACAAAGTACCACAATGAAAAAACAATGGAGCATTAAAAAAGTGAAAATAAATAGAAATGTCAAGTGATGAATAATATATATTTAATACAAACCTGACCCAGACTGGAAAAAAAAAAAACTACTAAAACAGCAAACTTCCAAGACAATTGACCATTGTATATAAAACAAATTAGAACACAAATACACAACTTCAGGTATAAGTGAATAGTTTGCTATAGTAATGAAGTACCATGAAAAAGATATGCATACAGAGCAAAAAACATCTAAGCAATGAATATATATATTTATTTATTTTTTTGTCATTTGTTAACTGGGTTGGTCCAACTGAGCCAAAGGCCCATTTTCAGTGGAGACCTCAGGAGAAAAGCTCCAATTACAATTTCAGACGTGCCAAAAAAAAAAAAAAAGAAAAAAAACAGTAATACAATGACTAAAAATTACAATAGTAATATTGAAAAGAAACATTTACATAAAATGAAATAAACAAAGACAATATATTTATATATGTTTCAAAAAATCCAATAAAATAGCAGCAGGATAATCCCCGAGTAGGAATATTTACAAGAACCTGATTGTAGATATACTGTAAAGAAGTGCCAGAAATAAAGGTGGCAAAAAAGAGAGAAAAACGTAAAGTAATCAAATGTAGAATTTAGGAACAAATCAGTTGGAGATCAGGTCGGAGTTTGGCAGGGGCAGGACCAGGTCTTAAGAAGGTAGTGTTTGAGTTGTAGTTTGAAATGGAACTTATGGGGGATACCCCTTATTTTAAGTGGAAGGGAGTTTCTAGTGTGAGCTACAGAGTATTTATATAGGGACTTAACAGTATCTTTTGACAGTTTGTAAATGTCAAGATGATTGTCAGATGTACGAAGTTTACATTGGGGGTTATATAGAGATACAATATTAGACATGGAGGGACAGGAAGTAGGGTTTTCAAGAAATGAGCTTGTGATATGCAGTTGAGAAAGAAACAATTGTTTAGGGAATTCAGGCCATTGCAATGATTTAATGGCGAGGCAGTGGTGGGATTTGTAAGGGTGATTAGAGTTGAATCTCGCTATTTTATTGTATGTTTGCTCTTGTTTAGAGAGAAGTGAAGACTGAAGGTTAGTAAAAACTGGAGCTGCTTACAAAAGACAGGGTAATAGGAGAAACAGGGCCATGGAGGGTTTGGTGGAGGGTGAAATTGGTTTGTGGTTATGGTACACGCGACCAAGTTTCAGGTCATTTTTTATTCAATGATGGATATGTTTGTCAAATTTTAATTTGTCAATTATAACACCAAGTAATTTAGTATGGGGTCCGGGTCTGATAGTGATGTTGTTGAGGGAGGTAATAGAGAAAGTGGATTTGTGTGTTGCCAGTGTTTTAGGAAGGAAAAATAGATGTTTAGTTTTTTTTTTTTTTTTGATTTAGAATTAGTTGACTATCAGTGAGCCAGGTTTTGATGGATGTAAAATTGTCTCGGGTAAGAGCAAGAAGTTCTGGTATGCTCTGGGCAGTGGTATTAAGGGTTGAGTCATTGACATATTGTAAGAGTGGACAGGTTGGTAGCAGAAGATAAACTATTAGTAAAAATATTGAACAAGAGAGGAATCAATATAGAGCCTTGGGTAAAACCAGTGTTAACAGAAAGAAATGGGTAGGTGACAGTTTTCCAGCTTATAGAGTGTTTTCTATTAGATAAGTAGCTAGAAAACCAGCTTAAAGAGGGAGTAGAGAGAGGAAGGTCAGATAGTTTAGTTATCAGTTTAGAGTGAGAGACGGTATCAAATGCTTTGGAGAGGTCGAGGAATAAGCAGGAAGCTAGTAAGTTTTTGTCACGTGCTTCTGTTACTGTTTTGGTGAACGAGAGTAGAGCTGTTGATGTACTGTGGTGGGTTCTGAAGCCGTGCTGGCTGAGAGTAAGAAGGTTATTATCTAGCAGGTGTTGAAGTAGCTGAGTGTAGACATGTTTTTCTGGAATTTTGGAAATGGGGGACAGTATAGCAATGGGATGATAGTTGGATGGGTCAGTGGAGTTTACTCCTTTGTGAAGAGGTATTGTGTAGAAGGATTTCTATACATCAAGGACAAGATATTCAGTAATATAACAATTAATAAGGATAGAGACAGGGTAAGCAATAGCACTGGCAGCAATTTTAAGAAAGTAAGATGGTAGAGTGTTAACAGAGGGCGAGCAGGGCTTAAGTTTATTTAGGTGGAATGGAATGAAGGCACTGGGAACTAGCTGTAGAGAGAATGCTTTGGAGAAAGGACTGGGATGTAAAGGTAGAGAGGAGGTAGTTATTGGATTATTTCGATAAAGTAGTTATTTAAAAGAGCAGCAGTCTCTGAGGCAGTATTGAGAGGGAATGGGTTGGGGGTAGGAGGATTACTAGGCTGGAGGATTTTATTTATGGTAGACCAACATTTCCTATGGTTGTTATGTGGGCTACTTTGGAGGCAAAGAAAGATTTGTTTGTCTCTGATAACTATTTTTACACCTGTTTCTAGGTTCCTGGTAGCTTTGGAGTAAGGAAGGAGTTTTATATCTGGCCCAAGTTTTCCAGGCAGTTAGTTAACCAGGGAGCACATTTTGATTTTACCCTGATTTTCTTGAAAGATGCCATGAAGTTTAGTGCACCTAGAAATAGAGTATTGAAAGAGGTTACATCATCATTAAGGGGGAGGTTTTTAAGGAAGGACCAGTTTATTTTGGACAAAGTGGAAATTAAATTGCCTGGATTGAAGTGAGTCAGATTGTGACATTCTCTGTAATGCTGTTCTTTGGGAGGGTGTTGGGAGCATCTATGGATATAAATAGGGGAATGGTCACTTAGAGAGTTGGGGAGAATGCCAGGGTTATGGTAGAGACAAGGGTCAGAAGTAAGGATACAGTCTATTATAGATCCTGAAGGAGAACTCCTGTTGTATCTGGTAGGAGAAGGTATTAGTTGGTGGAAGCTGCACAGACTGAGACTATGAGAAGGAGATGAGGAAGAAAGAGTGGTCCAGTCTATATTTACATCGCCAAGTATAATGGGTTCATAAGGAACATTTAGGTTGAGCCAAGAGAGAAAGTTCTCAAGGATAGAGATGTTGTCCCTTAGGGGGATGTAGATTGATACAATGGGAAGTTTTTTATAGGGGTTAAGGTGACAGTTTACTGTTAGTATTTCAGCAGGAGCAAGGTATGGAAAGTGAGATTGGAGAAGAGAGTAAGTTGGTTGGAGTAGAGAATAGCAACACCTCCACCTATTTTATTTACTCTGTCTGCAAGGAAAATATTGTAGCCTGGGGAAGGATTTCTGAGTTAGAGATGTGAGGTTTTTAACCAGGTTTCTAATAGGGTTAAGATGTGGGGGGAGTTAAGGTCAATCCATGAGTGCAGATCTGTAGTTTTGTTAATAAAGCTTTGGAAATTTAGAGAGAAAATAGGGATTTAGGAGATAGACTGTGGCTATGGGGCATTGTCGAGGAGGTTGAGGTGGGGGGTGTTTGCTTATAAGAGGTGGTGATGGGTGGTCCATGGTTGGGGTGGATGTCACCATCCAGGAGTAGTGTATCAAGGAAATCAGTCAGTAAGGAAAGTAGGCCAAGTGTACATGGAGTTATAGGTTTTGTAAATGTGGAAAGTGAAAGATTAGAATATTTCTTAATTCAATAGTAAGCAGTAGGAGAGAGAGGAAATAGGTGAGGAGAGATTAGAATTGTGTGAGGGTAGCTATAATGGTGGTGTTTGTTTGAAAGTTGGTGTTGATGCTATGTAATGCAGCGGTATATGGTATGAAGTAGATGGTGCTAGGAGGAGGAGAAAAGGGACAAGTACTGTAGGTGGTGAGGTGACATAGAGAAGAGTTGGGTGAATGTTATAAGAGCAGTAAGGTGTAAAAGGTTTAAAGAGAGATATGTTAATGACAGAGAAGGGGACTAAGGCAGATTCAAGAGGAGGAGATTAGGGGTGGATATATGAAATAAAATATGGTAGGAGGGGAGGGGACTGGTCATAAATTAAGGGGATGGAAAGCAGAGAAATATAAAGCAAATGAAAGTGGGAGTGTATGAGAATGGGAGAAGGGTAAGGGAGTGGAGTGAGCCCGAGCGTACTGAGGGCGAATGGAGTGGGTTGACCCGGCAAGGAGAAAGCACAAGAGGAAGGTGAAAAAAAAATTCAGTAAGGTAATTTGAGTGATCAGGTAACTCGGGGGAGCCCTATGCTGGCTGAAAAGGGAGACACAAGCAGGTAATACTTAATTAGTGAAGAATAAGTATTCAGGGGGAGGGACTGAAGGCTATGACTCTATTGAAAGGGGCTAAATACCTTAACATAAAACAGATAAGGAAAATGTATCAACAGTGAAATGTATGAAAGGGTGGGGGTGGGCTAAGAGGAAGAAGGTTTGCAGCTGTCAATTCTGAAGTATATACTCTAGCAGATTGTAATAGATTTCAACAAGGCATGAGAGTAGTCACAAATGCAGGTATCTACACTACACAAGTGGCAACAGCATGGTTCCTGGAGTTAAAGCTGGGGTTGCAGTCTTATTAAAAATTATTAAAAAAGAAAGACAACTGCTCCGTGCTATATTGCTTAAAATCAAAAGATAATGTTAGCAACACGCTATACTTTGACTCTTGGAGAGCCTGGCCTGCCTCGTCTGGCATGCTGTCTTGTTTAAGTCGCTCTCCTGAGCTTTCTAGATCGGCTGGTACTGATGACATCACTGGCTACCATTGCTAGCACATGGTGGCACTCACATTTTTATAACTGGTAGTCTCATAATTTTCCAGCATGTGCTTCCTGTATGCTTATAGGTTCTTATTAAGCTTACAACCAAAAGACAGCATCATGAAACTCAGCTGTATCCCCCAGTACCGGTGAGATACTAGCAGTTCCCCCCAAAATTAGACCATCTTCACATTTTCCTAGTGACAATTTTTTTCACCCATCCAAAGTGGTTTTAAAGGTTGCTGGGAAAGTACTCTGCTACACAAGTAATGGCAGCCTAATGCATAAAAGAGAGATGCATTGGGATTGGCATCTGTCACTCCATCCAGTTGTGTTAATGTGATAGTGTAGGTTTAGTTTTGGAGAGCAGGTGTTTCATTCACATAAATAAAACAAGCAGTAAAGCAGTTCAGAGTGTTTTGGATCATTCGCAGATTATAAAAGCAAAGCAGAGATCACCTGTATGACAGAACAGAGTGAAAGAGTTTTTTATTATGTCAGCACTAAGTATATTGACACCTGAGATGTTTTTGATGAGGAAACACTGAGGTCTTTCAAGCTGGTTTAGGTGTTTTTTGAGAAGCACATGAAAGGATGCACTACTTAATGATGGACCTAATAAGGGATGAATGAAGTGGGACAACAACTTTAGACCATGAGGAGATGCCATGAAGGATAAGATTTGTATGGTAAAAGGATTTTTTTCTAACCACCACACAGCTGTGGTGGTCAAAGGAAAGTCCATTATCAACCTATATAGTCAAGTCCCTGATGACTGTCAAATGTCAGTGGAATGTTCTCGATAAGGTAAGCAGTAGTGAGGCTGGATTTAACAAATGAAACTGTGCTGCATTTCATGATAAGAATAAACCCATAAAACTGAATTAATGTTCAAGCAGAAACAAGTTTGTTGGAGATTTAAACAAGAATTTAGTGTATTGAAAACATGTTTTTTACTGTACTGACTTAACACCTTATTAGAATAACATTAATCTTTTTACAGGCATTTTTAGGAGAAAATTTTGTTTTATTTAAATCACTAATCCTTCTTAACACTCCTATTCCTATATGTGTTAAAAATGAAAGATTGCATTTTATGGTCTATATCATCTATCTGTAGCAAGAAAGGTTATACCTCAGAATTGGAAGAATTAATCTACACCCTTCTTCAAGAATTTATAAATACTTCAACAGAAGTCAGGTACCTGGAAATCATTACAATTAAGTCAAGAACAACCAGGGGATTCCCTCTTGCTACAATACATGGACAAAACTTAGAGATCTGCTTGAGAAGCAAAAATAACTAATTTTAGATTTAATGTAATGTATAACAAATTGAATAACTGGATGATTAATAGACACTCCTGTAAATAGTTGTTTTTTTCTTTTGTGTGTGAGGTTTAGTTGATTTTTTTAATTTTATTATGTTCATAAATCTCTGACTGTAAATATTGTGATTCTTTTACAAACTGAAAATCCAATGAAAACTTAAAAAAAAATAAGCACATGATTAATACACCAAGAATTTGTTCAGTCCAGCCATTGCTAGAGAATTCTAGTGGCTGCTTAATTGATGAGATCTCCAATTGACAAGTTTCAGTTGCAGTGTTATGGAGTTGAAACACTTTTCCAATTTTTTTGTGATCACTTTCCTCGCAATTGACAGGAGAGTCGAAAGAAGAGAGTAGTCAGTTTTCTTACGTGCAGGAATTAGGGTATTAAACAAAATTAATGATTTGTTTAACCTGAAATTATCATTGAATAACGTCTGTAAAAAAGAATTGACATTGTTCCAAAATGGTCTAATTATAATACATTCACAAATCATATGTTACCAGTCAGCTTTAATATTCAACCCACATCTCCACCAACCAACCTTCTTTTTAAACATTAATTCTGTTTTATGAGGTTTGTTAAATGATGCTTACATCTTATGCATGTTATGCATGTATGTTAACATTTTATTAAGTATACTCCCCAAGTGTTCAAGTATTCGTTCCCTCAGCTGTCTTGTGGTTTTACCCACATTGAAACTGTTGTAAGAGCAACAGGTAGCTAGGTAGACCAGATTCATGCTCCTGCAAGTGGCTACAAACCTTGGAGAAAAAACATGCCCAGTTACTGGATGTATAAAACAAAAATTTGAAGAGATGGAAGAACATGCTTTGCAACTGTAGAAAGGAAACTTCTCTTTCTTTTTTGGTGCCAAAGGTACCTAGTATCTAGGTCCATAACATAAGTCTTTTAATGGACATGTTATTCCCAAAAGTAAAGGATGGTTGCTGTCCCACTATTTGTCCCACTTTACTGTCTGCCAAAAGAATAGGCCAGTTCTTTCTAATAATACTACAAAATTGTTAAACATTATTAGAATATTTGTATATTTATTAATGTATGGGTAGTAGTATGTGCATCTAGCTGCTGGATGGCCTCATTACAAGTAAACTTTGCATGAAATGCATTAATAGGTTAAATGTAACCAACAAGGGTATCTTGGCAACTACTTGTACAGCAAGCAGACACATTATATATAATACCCTCTGCCCCCCCCCCAACAGATGATGGAGTCAAAGCCCTTCCTGTTAACATATCTAAAGTCACATGATAGCATTATGTGTACAATCACTGGCACAAGTGTCAAAAGTCATCAAAACAGACAACATCACAGAAAGACATAATAGTGTTTAAAAAAATCACAGCTAATAACTTCAGCAATGTTCACTTGTCAATAACTTCAAATTTGTGATATTGAATAAATGCTGACCACTCTTTGTATAACTTAAGTTCAGCACTTTCCTTTAAAATTTTAATCCACACTGATGAGAATTGGCAGTTCACTGCCAAACTTGTAAAGTATAATAGTTTGAGCTCTGTATTAAGATAAAGTTTTTTTTTCCAAACATAAAATTCAAACTGAATATTTAAATTATAGCCATATGGTAGTGATAAAGATTTGATGAGTTTTAATTCACCATGTATGTATCAATGAAGGTCTGAATCTTCACACTTTCACTCAGTAAAACCCATAATGGGCATACTACCACTAAAGGCTTTATTATTCTACCCACCTTCACTGTACCTGAACCTCTACCTGCATCTAGCCAATAATCTTTCATAAATTCCTCTATCTATGCACCATTCTCTCAGGAGGCTTTTATTCTTGATCAGCCATCCTTTAGACTAGCTATTGAGGCTGGATGTTCAGTAAGGCTGAGTCTGCTAAATACACCTCTGTGGTTATTGAGTTGCATGTGTTATTGACAAAGTTTTACCCAGGAGACAATTCTGTAATGTCGGTTGTTTATTTTAATTCGTTAACTAGGATGAAATAACTGTGCCATGTAAGATCCCTTTTTACCAGATGCCCGAGGAGAAAAGCTCTATTTATCAATGGATGGTTTTAAGGTTGGAATAAGGAAAATATGTCCCCTTATCTAAAATTTAACTTCTGTTTTACTTAGTCTATTGTAGCTTTTGACCTTTTAGACAAGTTATGTTTTATCGTATTTCATTTCTGATCACCAGTTAAATTTAAGATGATGTACCCTGTGCAGCTTGTACACCTTTAAAGACTAATAAGTATATTAATCGCACTTGAACCTAAAAAACAGCAGCATGTTATTAATTCAGACTGCCATGTATTCATATGCAGAGCGGCACATTATTAATGTTATTTGAAATAACAGGAAATTAAAATGTATTATGTCTGTAATTTTACATTAATTTACTTGTTTCATTCTTTTTCTGAGACTAGTGTTTCATTCCTGGCATGTATTGAATTACTATGTAAGAAAGATCAGTTTAAGTCCAGATACCTTGGCAAACAAAGTACAATTCAAACAAAATGGTGGTAAGTTCCAAAGCTAACTATTACACTTTTCAAATGGTTTGTTATGTGTGTTAAAAAAAACAAATGAAATGGTTGCTGTCCTCATAACTGAATGAAAGTGCGATATAATTGGATACCTATTTGCCCATGTTTCTGTTGTCATTTTGGTACAATTTCTCATCCTTGTCTTTAATCTATTGCTCCACTTCCTTCTGCATATCCTAAAACATTCGCTCTCAAATCTTGATAGTAATCCTCCATTTCCTCCTTCCAAGTTCTTTTCCAAATATATGTCCCAGCCTTTACATGCTGCTGTTAATTAATAACTCTCTTAAATTTTTTCTATATCTGTTGATTACTTGTATACCTGTGTTTATTATGTCCTTTATGTGATGCTGTAATTTTTACAGAGCTGTTATCCTTGGGCCACCACTGAAAAGGGGAAGTTTTCTATCCAGTTGGACTATGCCTGTAAACAAATGCAATAAATAAATAAATAAATACATTTAATGAATAGTGCAACTTTTGCTTCACTCATTGACCTGTCATACTTGTTAACGTCTAGTTTGTCTTGATATTCACAGGTACTTATGTAATGCCTGACATATTACATGTCACTGGTAGAGGATTTCTCATGTGACAGTTTGTTTCAGAAATCAATTAATGTTATGCAGGGGAGTTGGTGTGTGAAGAGAATGCAAGCATTGAGGAGTGCACACTTTGTACTATCCTGAATTGCATGCTGTATACCATTATTTTATAGACACAGTAGAGATTTATGACCTGTAATAGCCAGGCATTATAATGACAGAAACAGTGAAAAGTAGTATGCTTTGTACAGAAAAATAAACTAAAGATGTATTTAAACAGAACATTGGGTATATTCGGTCATAATCTGTGACTGCAAAGAATATATTTGTCCAGTCTAGTCTCTAAGTCCCTCCCTGGTTTTGTATTCTGGTCGTCTCATGTTTCCCCATATCTGTCATTTTTAGTTCACCTTAAACAGTACTTGCCAAATTAAAATTAGATTCTTACAATTTTTTTAAATAGTGCATGGATATGTAGAATCCTTTGAAAAAATTTTAAAATGTTCGTCCCCTTATGTACAACAGTATAAAAACAGTACTCATAGCTAACCCATTCAAATCCCCATGTAATTTTCTTAATTAAATTTTCATGTACTGACCATAAGCAATGCACTGGAAAATTGTTTAGCAGTGTTAACATCTTTGATGTTAAACTGCTTATATTCCCAATGTGGATATAACTTTTCTTCATTACTGTGCTGACTTACCTTATTTTTATGTTAACACAAAAATATCTGTGTGATTGAATTTGGCACACAGAATCAACAATTACACATTCATTAATAGACATAGAAAATTGCTGCCCAACTTTAATTTATATATATATAAACAATGTGTGTGTGTGTGTATGCATGCACACATACTGCATTATATCTAAATAGCATATATTTGATACATTTAATGTAAGAAAATGTGGTGTTCATGGTTAACTCACTGTTCAACAATTAAAAAACAAAGTACACTTTGATGCTTAGCTGATTGAGTATTTAAAGTATAAAATTTAATTACTGACTTGTTAAACAAGTTGCTTTTCTATTTTTAGTTACGTTTGCAGAGGTATTTCTTTCCTACACCTCTGTTGTCATACTGTCCATGGTGTACAGGATTTACTGTGGGACAGAGGTGAAATAGTTCTAAATATATTTTTACATATGTAACATTCAAAGGTTTCCTACACATGCTCGTGTTCTTTGTTTTATTGCTCGTGTTCTTTGTTTTATTCCTCATGTTCTTTGTTTTATTGCTCGTGTTCTTTGTTTTATTGCTCGTGTTCTTTGCTTTATTGCTCATGTTCTTTGTTTTATTGCTCGTGTTCTTTGTTTTATTGCTCGTGTTCTTTGCTTTATTGCTCATGTTCTTTGTTTTATTGCTCGTGTTCTTTGTTTTATTGCTCGTGTTCTTTGTTTTACTGCTCATGTTCTTTGTTTTATTGCTAAGAAGCTCTCTCTAAATGACTGACCATATTGACAATGTCCTGGGTGTGTGCTTTTTTTGCTTCTTTTGTTCAGATACTGATATCAACAAGGAGAATATCTAGGTAGAAAACGTCTAAAGTATTTGGTGAGTATTTCTAAGGCTTAGATACCTTTATCTGATATTAGATAGTGAGCAAAAATCTACAACCTATTATACAGGAACACTAAATTAAATTCTAAAATTGCTTTTAAAAGCATTTATTTTGTTTTAGTTTTTCTATTTTTTGTTAGTTAACTAAGACCAGTGATCTCCCTTGACCATTTTGTGATTCAGTCCTGAGAATAATCAGAAGTAACAATTTAACAATAAGGGCATAATGCATTAATAAGCAAACAAGCTGCAGCCATAACTTTTCAGCCAACATTAAGAAATTTAATTAGAAACATTTAAGTGATGTTTTTTTTTTTATAAATTAAACTTTTATATGAGTAAGCAACTTTTGAATATATTATTTATAATTCATAAAATATGGCAAAGCTGGATTTTTGTGGAAAGTTTGAAGAGGAAGAAGGCTGCAGAGAAGAATGGTGCGTATAATTCAGTGTGGATAGCCACAATGGAAGTAGTGAAGTCATTATTTCACATTTAGGAGTGAGTACATTATTTCAGAATGTAAAGAACCAGAGTAGGTTTTTGTCGAATTATTTACCTTTACTGCTTCTAATGCCTACACTTAACATCCTTGAAAGAAATAGCATTGCAAAATCCGAACCTGCAGTTTGTCTTTTGGCATCCCTTTTGTCTTGTATAGTTTCAGTTATTCCTGTGTTCTGAACTAAAAAAACTTGCCAGGTGTATTCACTTTTATATCTATTCATTATCATTTTAAACATCTACATCATAAATGCAGTAACTCAATCTGCATGTCATGGTAAGCCCTACACAGATTACTGGGGTATATGACTGGAAAGAACAAATAAAAAATCTACACATTGTAGCTGCTAAACCATGATCACCATTCAGGGAATAGCTCAATATAAATTGTAGTTTTGTCATCCTAGTTAAGATGTCATATTGCCATGGTACTGTTAGATATATTTACTGAAGCAGAGTTGTTTAAGACTAATCAGTGCTTAACTTTTATTGTGAGTGCTTATATAAATAGCATACCTACATGCTTTCGAAAAATGACATTTTTATGTCTCAAATTCATATGTATTAAAATCTGATTGCACCTTTAATTTACTTATCAGAAACTATTTTTTGGAAACAGCTAATTTTAAAAATGACCCTTTACAGCAAAGATATATTTATAAATTTACATTAGAGAGCTATAAAGTGAACAACTAGAACATTGTCTATTGCTCAGAAGCTGGAATCTGAGAAATGCTGGTACCACTATAAACTTTTGGACAAGGAAAAATATAGGAATGTAAAGTAAATATACAGTAAAATGGTTGTCTGATGATCTCTGTTACTTTTTGATAACCCCAAACATTCCCAGAGGTAGTTCTCTAAATGACCTATATATCTGAATAAGATCTCCTGTTAAATATCTGAGACACTATTCAAGTCTTTCATAAGAAGTTAATTTTTCACATTTGTAGATGACCCTTGTATATCTCTGCTGTACTCTTTCCAGTTTATTCATGTTTGCTTTCTTATAAGGTTTCCATACTAAAGTTTGGATGTAATGCAACTAACAAAGACTTCATCATTTTGTATTTACTTGACTTGGAAATCTTTTTATACAATCTATTTTTTATAACTGTCATTAACAAATTGTTTGTTATGCTTAGAAAAACTCAAAGCTGGATCTACTCATATACTGGGGTCCTTAAATGAATCCATAATTTCAATCACTGTTTGTTGTATTAAACATTTGGCTTTCAAATTATGTCTCTCAAATCTTGTATGCTTTGATTTTGATGTATTTATCAGCGTATTAATCTCCTATGCTCAAATGGTCAATTCAGCCAATTTCTTTTGGAGACGTACCCTATCTGTAATGTATGTAATCCATTTACCCAATTTCAAGCAATCTGCATACAGAATGCAGAACGCCTAAGATGAAAAAGATACATCTGAAAGATGCAATCTAAACAAGTATGGGCTTGAGACACTGTCGGACACCCTAACTATAACCATGAATTGACCAATCCAATAGCTGTATGATACTCACTATGTCCTATTTGTAAGTCATGCAGCCATCCATCTTAAAAGTAGATTAATACATAGTTCTAATTTATTGAACAATGTTTTTTGTAGGATCTTGTCAAATGCTAAAGCTAAATTTATACAAATTATATCACAGCACAAGTTTTCATTCATAGCTATTATTATATTGTTACACAACATCATGTTACAGGTGGTAATCTATTTTCAACAAACACATGCTAATATATGGTTTTAAGTCATATTCTTTCCAGTTCTGACAGTAACCTATCCAATGTTACCTTCTCCATTATTTTTCCTCAACATGAAAGTAAACTTCAGGGTTTGTATGACTTTGTGTTTGTCATATTCGCCTTTACCTTAGAGAGGTCTAACAACTGCATGTCTCCAATTAAGAGAAATCTTCCCATGAGGTGAGCTGGATGTCACTAAGACAATGCATCACCCCTTGATAATTGAAGAACAAAAAACCAAAAATCCACTGTGTAGCTGTACACCTCCGTGTCTAGTGAAATCCACACACCGCTGCTCTATTAGTTCTGATGAAGCTTATGTTTATACAAGTGAAAGCGCTTAACCTTGGAGTCTGTATTTTATTTGATTAAATCTTTTACAGTTTTTTGTTGCTTTTTGGGTTATTCATTTCAATTTTACTGCTTGAAGTCGTTGGCAAATATCAACAGAGCAGCGGTGTGTGGATTTCCCAAGACACGGAGGTGTACAGCGACACAGTGGATTTTTGGCTTTTTGTTCTTCAGTTTTTCCATTGTTCGCACTAGTGATTTACCCCTTGATAATTTGTATAAGGTTTAGTAAATATACTGGCCTGAGAATGAATTCTAGAATCCAAGCACAGGTTATCAATTTCTATGTCTCTACTCTTTCCACATCTTGTGTATCTATAAAATGGTTTCATATCATGTTCAGTATCTTTACATAGATTTTCTTAAAATTTTTCTTGATCTTATCTTGCATTGTTTGATTTGTCTGTCCAGCTTATTTCAGCTTTCAAAGTTACAGATTGACCTCTCTTCCATTTCTTATATTTTTTTCTCTCTCACCTTAATCAAGTATCTCATTCTTATGGAACTGTATCCTCCTGATGTTTAACATTTTTTTCTTTATTTTTGCGTTCAAACAGTTTCTCTTTCCAAACTTTTCACTTTCCTTCTGAAAAGTTTCCACTGAACGCATCACACCAGTTAGTTTTACATAGTGAGGGTTTTGCTTCCATATAATCTGTAATTAATCTTCTATGCACTGGTTTAGATTTCAGTTTGGCAGAATTATCTGGCAACAAATTAAACTTTATAATCCTATGATCACTGCACATCAACAGTGGTAGACTTTGACACGAAATAACAGTAATTTTTTTAGTAATGCAAACATTATCTAGTATGCTCTGTTCCCCTGTAGGCTTTTTTACAACCTGAAGCAATTGTTACTTCTGACCATATGATGTGAATAACTTCTTTATTAACATTGTTGAATCAATATTGTTCCAATCTGTTAATTGTAAATTTAAGTACCTACCACTGTTATTCTTCCCTACCTTGGTTCATGCAAGAAATGTATGAATTCCTCTAGGCCATCAGAACTTAACTTTGTTGGCTTATACACTACAACAATTATGTGTTTCAGCTTTGGCTTTATTGTCACAGTTACACAATCTGTAGTATTAGTGTTATTAGTGAATATGTAATACTCAAAGGTCTCATAACTGTCTTTAATCCCTATCATAACATCTAGACCTGATTTTTTTTGTTAGAATGTCTGTTGCATTAACATTATTTATACTCTGACAGAACTGGTTTCCAGTCTTTGTTCTTTAACCATGTTTCACAAACAATAACATCAATCTTATGGCAGTGTGGTGATTCTTCCAATAATCTATATAATTATTAATGCTCCTCGCATTAACAATCACATATGCATCAAATGTTGCCATCTGTGAACTGCTAAATATCTGACCAGCAAAAATCCTGCAGTGTGTTTGTCAAGTACTGCAAAATATTTGTTTGCAAAGATTCCCTTCCTTATCTTGACAAGTGCATGCCATCCTGTCTGAACATGGGTGCCCCAAATTAGGCTAAGATGCTCTACACTTACATTTTTTAAACAGGAGATTTTTTATGTAGAACATTACCCAAAAAATAATTTCATTTATGGTCACCTGACTCTCCTTTTTGTATGTGATTTGTGAGAAATATGTCCTAACACTATACAAGCTATGCTATCTATGAGGGCTGTAAGTTACCTATCAGTCTGAGAGTCCTTGCAGATGAGATAATTTGTGACCACATGAAGAAAAACAGATCTTACTTCCTTATATTAAGGCATTGTAAGGCTTGTGTTACATCATCTAGTTTGCTCCTGGATATTCAACGTTCATTATCTTTTCTACAGATATAAGTATCGGTTCCTCTAATAACTGAATCTCCAATTACAATAATATCTTTTTCTGACCAGATCTGAACAATTTTCATCTATCTGCTCGGTCCGTTGTAAAAAACTGAATGATCTTCATCACCATTAGTGTTATTAATCCCAGTATTCCCATTGATTATTACATTTGCAAGCATCCAGTTGGCTTTGTAAATTCACAGTTTGATCCTTGTTGTCAGCATCTGTCTTTCTCCTGTTTTATTCTTACAGTAATGCTCTTCACTCCTTCCACATTCAGTTTTGATTTCTTCCTTTTCATCTGCCCCTCGCCTTTTTTTTTTCCTGCCTTCCCTTTTAGAAACAGTACTCCTTTTTCTGTAGACTGAAGGCTTTCCCTGTAATCTGTGTGTTATATAACAGTGTATTTTACACTATATATTCCCTTTGCTTTACAGCTCCTTTTTCTGTAGACTGAAGGTTTTCGCTGTAATCTGTGTATTATATAACTAGTTATTCCCTTTGCTTTACAGCTCCTTTTTCTGTAGACTGAAGGTTTTCCCTGTAATCTGTGTATTATATAACAACAGTGTCTTTTACACTATATATTCCCTTTGCTTTACAGACATTTATCTGTTTCATTTTCCTCCTTAATTGTTAACTTTTTCCTTCCTTTTATTTTATTTTCTTGTATACCCTGTGAATCCTTGGATTGCTGAAAACTTGTATTATTTTGATTAACATGGGTTGAGTGATCTTCACAGGCAATAGACTCTTCCTTTCCTAAATGTGTTCTATTTGATTTCTGCCTAATTTTATTTATCTCATCAATCCAGTCATTAATATATGTAAAAAAACAGTTCTCCAAGCTGTGTCATTGCACAACTGCAATAGTCATCAGAAAGTCAAGATTTCCTACTAATAATGTTAAATTGTCCAACTTTTGACATGAAGAACACACCACCAGTGTTATCAGGTTATAACTTTAAATATACGTAACATTTAGTACATTGTTCAAGACACTTGCTGTAGCAAATCATTAATGGTATAGTCATTTACGGAATCCATTTTCAGCTGCAAATGAATAAAGATTTCTAAAAGAAAAGGATAATCAAAATCAATTGTTACAATTCAAAGAGAAGTCAAATCAACTTCTATGAGAAAATCCCATAAACAATATACCACTAAATATTAAATTTAGTATGTTAACGTTGCTGCTCTGACCGGTCAGAAAAGCTGGAATTCCTTTACATTCACTATCCCTCATGGCCATACCCGTTTTTAACAGTAAAGATCAATAAATCACAAGCCAAGACAGGATTGTTTAGATAAGCTCTGGATTGTCCTGTCTGCAGTCTTTGTGAATTTATAGCTGATTAGTCCCCTTGGAATGGCTAGAGTTTGCCTGCCCAAAACCTCTTTCTAACAGCAAAATTGGAAAATTAAAAGTAAATCAACAAGATGTAAATCAGAGAATCTTCTTAACTACAAGCTATCCCTCCCCCTACAAACAGTGAAAAACTGAAATAAAAATAAAATAGAAATTCAAATAAAAACTTCTATTACCAGGTTACTACCCAGTCAATCACAAATCAAGACAGGATTGTTTAGATAAGCTCTGAATGCTATTGCAGATGGAGATGCAAATAATGGGTAAGCCTTGTTGGTGTTATTTGTTGTTGATCTGAGGCAAATTCTGTTATAATTAGCTTTCATTTCATATGTGGCATTTGAAGTCATCATTAGTGTATGATGCCATAGATTGTAATTATCTACATTTTACTTTTAACAGGATCCACAGTATACCTTCTGTTAGTGTTTTTAATGGTATTTGAAATCATTAGAATTATTTCTTAAATCATTTATTTTAGTTGTGCTAGGACACTCCTGTCTGCTGTATGATACCAGTAAACCTCTGAAATCTATGAGGTAATCTTCCCCTGCTATGGAGTTTTGCTAATAATGAGAGAAAAAAGCTGTGGCAACATTTGTATTTATTCCTGCAACAGCGTGGCTGGAGCTACAACCAGTTTGAATTCTACTACCTGTGGTTTGTGGTTACTTGTGAATGTACATCTAGGGAAGAACTTTTTTCAACAATTTTATACTGAGACGAACTGTTTTTGGAAGTGCCAGTGTTTCGTTTGTGTCCGTTTCACGTATTACTAGTTTTACTTTGGACATGTCCTTTTTGTGGTTATTTGTTTGTAACAGGATGGAAACTACGGGCACTTCTGTTTCGGACAATGGACAACGTAGTTCAGATACCGGCGAATTACGTAAATTAGTGGGTCAGCTAACACAGTTGGTTGGTCTGCTGACACCACTAAGCCAATCCATGATGACGCTTTTGTCGTCGTTTACTCCCCCAGACAACCAGGAAATGGAGAAGTGGAATGTGAAGGGCTCCATTACCAACGGAGGCGCAAAAAGATCCAGGGAACCGAAAGGTGCTACAAATTCCAGTTTCGATGAACTACCGAGGATATTTAGTCCGAATGGACCGGAAAACACAATAGTAGATGAACGAGCGAGTCCTCATTCACCAATGGATGCACTAACACGCGGGGGAAGTAACACAACCACAGGTACTTCGAAAAGACTGTTTGCAGAGGTATTTAATGCAAAATTCGATTTTAACAAAAAAGCAACGAGAAATATGTACTATGGGACTTATAAAACCATGTTAGAAGATTTTGATTTTTTCTTTTACAAATACAAAATGTTAGAGATAGACAACTCGTATTTAAGACATTGCTTATCTGTAAACATTATCCCCAAAGGTCTTAGAATATTTAAATACCCCAACAATGTTTTGGAGGGCAGTGATTTTCACAGTGATTTAATAATGGCATTTGAGAAATGCGGTAAAGACATTATGAAAGCTATTATAAAAAATAATGAGAAAGAAATTGTGAAACTACAAAGTAAGATTGAACAGCTAAATACAGGCATTGTTAACAACCTGGCATTTAGTATTAATGAGGAAAAAGCCAAGTATTTTAAATTACTTAACAACATTGAAACCAAATGTGTTGAGGTACAAAATAGGAAATGGAACAAAATTGAGAGGGACCTGAATGAATATAGGACTAAGACACACTACCCTAAACCTAAGGGTAGTAGAAACTATGGGGATTTTCAAAAAGGTCCAAACAACAGTGAGGAAGTTTTTTATGATAATGAGAATTATGACAGTGAGTTTCCACCACTTAGAAGGTCTGAAAGGCTTAGGTCTAAAAACAACATTGAGCCGTATTCAAAAAACTACCAAGGTTACCAGAGGAGACCCCAGGGGAGAAACACAACCAAGTGGAACTAGTGGAAGGGGTAGTTAACTCTGGATTTAAGTGGACCTATAAAAATTTCACCATTTACAACTATTCTGGTTACCCTGTTTCTGAAACTACCTTTAATGTATTTTCAAAAGGGTTTGGTTTTATTCCATCAAGGAAAACTAACATGTTCAAATTGTTAATTGACTTTAAAATGTTCCTTAGGAAAAAGAACTTGGAACTAATGTTTCATGATAATTACAAGACCAACTACACTAATAGTCTAAAAAGAAAGAGTACTTATGACCCCCCCTTGCACCCTCAACTAAGAAATTTTGAGAACACAAGATAAGAACTTCACTCACCCATGGATTTGTTAAGAACAATTTAACTCGAGAAGAGAAAATTTTACTAGATGATTTATGTAACAATAGAGAACTGCGGGTGATGAAACCGGATAAGGGAGGGGGTGTCGTTTTCATGGATCAGATCATCTATGAGGGAAAGATAATGGAAATTTTGAACAATGCAGAGAAATATGTAAGGACATCCATTAATGAAATTAATATTGCCTATGGAAAGATACATTTGCTTCTTAATGATTTATTGTTAGAGGGTCTGATAGATCAGGGAACTTTCAGATATTTGTATGTAGACAAGCCAAAAATACCAGTTATTTTTGGCATACCAAAGACACATAAAGACATTAAAGACCCACCCCTTAGAGCTATAGTGGCAGCTGACAACTCTGTTACTACACCATTGACTAAATATGTAGATATGAAAATTAAGAAACTGGTTACGAATAACATTAACATTTTAAAAGATTCTTGGGACCTGTTAAGAAAGTTGGACCATTCCTTGTGTAATGACAGTTTGTCCTTTGGAACAATGGATGTGGTGGACCTATTCACCAGTATCCCTCACGAGACAGGGATGGAATGGTTTGAGGAAATGCTGGTTGAATCCAAAGAATTAAATAACAATGAATTTAGAACAGTTTTAACCCTTATGGAGGTTATACTAAAGAATAATTTTATCTACTTCTCAGGGGAATACTTTAAACAGGTAAAGGGCGTAGCAATGGGGGCACCTTGTGCCCCCACCTATGCAAACATAATTATGGCCTACTGGGAGAACAAATTTCTGGTTAACTCTATGTACAAAGAACAATGGCTATTTTACGGGAGATTCCTGGATGACCTTTGTTTTTTGTGGAAAGGAGATGTGAACACATTTTTTGAAATGGTAAACTATTTGGACAGTACAACAGAATTTTTTAGTTTCACACACAATTTTGACAAGAATACCCTTAATTATTTGGACATTTCCATCACCAAAAATGAGAACAAATTTGTATCAAGAGTATTTAGGAAAGAAACTTTTTCCAATTCTTACCTGCATTACACTAGCTCGCACCCTTACTTTCAGAAAAAAGGAGTACTAAAGGGTCAGTTGGTTAGAATTAGCAGGATGTCCTCAGAAAATGAACATTTCAAGCAAGAATGTGAATGGTTAAGGACCCAATTCTTGGATAGGGGATACCCAAACCAACTCTTTAATGACCTCCTTCAAGAAGTTCTAACTTGCGACTTTTCTTGATACTAAGTATATTTTTTGTTGCTTTCCACATCTGAATACCTAGTGACTGTATTTCGCCTGCCTTTCTGTTACATTGAAGCTGTTTTTACTGCATTTAACTTAATATTGCACTTGGAATCCTTGTTTGTTACTATTTGACTGTATTTGTAGCAAATTCTTCTGTGTAAGCTGTAGTAGCTGATTCATAGCATTTATAAGTGTTTGCTGTACCTGTTTCTGCCTGTTTTGTGAAAAAAAAAAAAAGAAAAAAGAAAAAATATCTCTTGTTTTTCCTGCTTTACTAGTTTAGTCCAGTTTCAGAGTTGCTGATTCCTGGGCTTTGGTTGTAGTTCCTGTGTACTGTTTCCTTGCCTTATTTGGGGGAGAGGAAGTTACCTTGCTTACCAGTGGGAGTGGG
Organism: Protopterus annectens; assembly: GCF_019279795.1. Taxonomy (NCBI): domain Eukaryota; kingdom Metazoa; phylum Chordata; order Ceratodontiformes; family Protopteridae; genus Protopterus; species Protopterus annectens. The sequence goes on along the minus strand of NC_056749.1, from coordinate 312,067,535 downwards.
AAGCATTGAGCTGCCTTTTGTCCAGTTTTGCGAGGTTTCAGCCAGGAACTAGTAGTTTATTGGTCGTTTTGGGCCAGTTTCTAGCTTTTTCCAGCCCCCTGGTATAAAACGCGGTAAACGCGGAGCTGCCACTGTTGCACACTAGGGCAGCGCCGGTTAGGCAGGTTTAAACTATTCGGGCTACCTAAAGTCCACTCTTCAAATTTTCCCTTAAAACTACCTTCCTCGAACTATACTATTGATCTAATCAGCGTATCCTATAACTAAAAAGATCATCTCCACTTGACTCCAAGTAGACTATTCTCTATCTGTTAAACCTAGCACTTGCTCCTACAGTACTTATTACCTTGATACGGCACTCTTGTCATAGATAGTACCCCAAAAAGGTAACCCCCCATTTCACGGTCACCCACGTCCCCCTGAATCTTTTTTAAAGTTTTTTTCTATCCTTCTAGCATGTCGAGGGATCAGTTGCTAGTGTCCTCTCCTGCTCAGCTGGTGAACCTGGGAATACTGAGGCAATGTTACAATTGCCTCATGTACACAGACAACCCTCTCCTCCTCCCACAAAACACAAATACATGCGAGAGATGCAACTATATGGCCAAACTGGAGGCTGAGCTCTCTCAACACAGGACTGGCAAGACCAGTCAGGAGGAGAAGGTTACCACACACACTATAGACCCAGTCTCACATAGCACCATTACAACCTCAAATCATACACATAAACACACAAAGACATACTCGGAGGCTCTGATCAAAAATCTACCAAAACAGCAGAGGCCACCAAAGCAGACACCCAAACAACCACCACCTCAGAACACAACACCTGCAACACATAGACCTCACAGTCAGAGTGTCAAACAGTCACAGCCCTTAAGGCCAAACACAATGCCAGACACACTAGTCATTGGTGACTCCATAGTCAGACACACTGACGTCCCGCTCACCAGACTGAGTAAGGAGAAGGTCACAGTAAGCTGCCTGTCGGGCGCTAGAATCCGCCACATAATGCAAGCACTCAGGTCTCTCAACAGCAAGTACAAATATGACTCAGTCATTGTCCACGCTGGTGTAAACGACCTGAGACGTACCTCCTTGGAATACATGAAAAGAGACATTGAGGAGCTCTCTGATTATGTAGCCCAGGCAGGTATGACCCTGACCTTGAGCAGTATCCTACCTTCACCAAGAGTGATGCCACAATACAGAGATAAGATGATCAGCTTTAACAATTGGCTTAAACACTGGTGTCATTCAAAGCGGATCCAGTATCTGTCTGCCTGGGATGACATGCTGGACAAGCCACGCTGCTTCGCAAGGGACGGCTTGCACCTGTCACCCCTGGGATTCCGGATTTTGGCAAAGGCTTTTGCCACCCCCATAGTGCCTTTTTTAGGCAAGGCTCAAATTCTAAACCTACCACCCTAGAACACAAAAAAGGAAAAAAACTAAGGGTAATGCTGCTCAATGCCAGAAGTCTAAATCTCAAAATGCACGCACTCGAGGCCCTTCTCAGTATGGAGAACATCGATGTCTGTGCTGTGACAGAAACCTGGTTCAAGGCTCCTGAGAGCACCCCAGCGCTATCAGGTTTTACCTCATATCATGCATTCTGGCCCCAAAATCCGGACAATACCAAGAAAGGAGGGGGGGTATCCATATTCATCAAGGACACCCACACCTCAAGACTGGTGGCAACGCACGATGCATCGGAGACCATCCAGGTGCAATTAACCATAGGCAAGACTGCTCTGCAAATTGTAGCATGTTACAGGCCACCCTCACAAACTCAGGAACCTCACATGGCCTTCCTGAAAACACTAGAGGGATAAATGTATCACCAAACACCATCATACTAGGTGACTTCAATTACCCTAATATAGACTGGGAACACTACTCAAGCCCAAACACCCTAGCCCAAAAGTTCCTGGAATTCATAAACTCAAATGCCATGGAACAACTAGTCACCATCCCCACAAGAGGAGATAACATACTTGATCTCATCATCACGAACATGGGAGCACAATGTTCAACACCGGAAGTATACCCCTCACTGGTGAGATCAGATCACAAACTAATCTCGCTGGAGGTCCTCATCCCACCCCCACCTGAAATAAAAAGACCACAGTAAAGAACTTCTCAAAAGCCGACTTCACACTTCTAAAGACTAGTGTGGTCTCCTTTAAGGCCCCGAGCCATGGAAAACAGTACTCAAGCCGCTGAATCACTTACAAACACCTTCTACCAGCACCTGCAGGACTGCATGGATAAGGCAATCCCAAACAAAACAAAGACTCTTAGTACCAAAGGCAAGCGTCCAGTCTGGTGGACCCCAGCCATAAACAAACTCTACAATAAAAGGAGGAAGCTACTACAAGATAGAGCAAAATCCTTAAAAGGTAAGACACCCTTGATCACTATAAGTAAAAAACTAAGAGCTCTCATAAAATCATCCAAAGCAAATTTCGAGAGAAAAATAGCTAAAGACTCAAAAGACAATCATAAGGCCTTCTTTAGCTATGTTAGAAACCTAGGAGGAAACTCCCAAGATATGCTCAGAACTAGTTCAAAATGATGTGAAGATTACTGATCCTACAGACATTGCCAACATACTGGCTGACAGGTTCAGTGCAAACTTCTTCCCCGCCCCAAAAGGAGAGATATCTATACCAAACTATTGCAGCCCCCCAGACATGTCCAGCACGCAAGTGAGAACTGCTCTCGCCAAAGCAAAACACAGCATCCATGGGACCTGATGGTGTCCCCGGCTGTGTGCTCCACGAACTCAATGAGGAATTAAACCCACAGCTAGGACAGCTGTTTAATCAAAGTCTTACCTCTGGATACGCACTCCAGGAGTGGCGCACTGCAACTGTGGTCCCACTTCACAAAGGCGGTGCCTCTACCGACCCTGGAAATTACCGGCCCATTAGCTTGACAAGCCTTATCTGCAAAGCCATGGAGAGGATCATAATGGACCTCATAAATAAAGACATAGGGAATTTGCAGACTTTGGATCCAACCCAGTTTGGCTTTGTCAAAGGCAGATCATGCCTTTTAAACTTGGTTGACTTCTTCGAAACAGTCACCAAAGCCATTGACGAGGGAAAGGCAGTCCATACAGCCTACCTCAATCTGGCTAAGGCCTTCGATACAATACCCCACTCGGGTATCATTGAAAAACTCATCAGCTTAAATGTTAACCCATACATCACAAGATGGGTTGCAAACTGGATGAGTGACAGAACCCACAGGGTCAGAGTTGCTGGCGCCATGTCAGACTCAAAGCCTGTCACAAGTGGTGTCCCACAGGGCTCAGTCCTAGGCCCACTCTTGTTTGGCATCTACTTTTCCGAAGTACAAGCAAACACAGGAGGGTTATGGCTGACAAAGTTTGCAGATGACTGCAAACTGGGCGGGATAGTAGAAAACACATCTGACACAGATATCCTTCAGAAGGGTCTCACAGAAACGGATAACTGGTGCCAGAGCCACGGCCTGAAGTTAAATGCCAAAAATGCATAGTCATACCCTTTGGGAAAAACAAGGTTACCCCTAGCTACCAAATAGGTGGCAATCCACTGAGCACAGAAGAAGTTATCAGGGACCTGGGGACCCAGGTTGATAGTAGTCTGTCATTCGACACCCATGTAGCTAAAGTAGTTAGGAAGACCTTCTACATTGCCCACCTTATCATGAAAGGATTCTCATCTAGATCAAGGGAGGTCATAGTCTCCCTTTACTCATCACTCATCAGACCAATGATTGAGTACAATGCCCCATTCGGGATGTATCTGACCCGACACTTGCAGCAGCTGGAGAGGCCACAAAAGTTCCTCACCAAAAGGATAAAGGGTCTCACAAATCTGTCCTATGCTGCCCGACTGAAAGAACTCCAGCTCTATTCAGTCGCCACCGCTTGCTCAGAGGTGACCTTTGCCTAACATACAAGGCCATGTCAAACCCAGAGTTGATGAATATGCTTCACCTCAAAAAATCTAGATCCATCAGAGCCACAAGGGCGGGAGACTTAAACCTCAACACGGCTATTAATAGGACATGCTGGAGGGATAGATTCATCACCCAAAGACTCCCTATGCTGTGGAACAAAATCCCGGTACATGTGAGGCAGAGCACCTCGCTGGCCTTGTTCAAGAGAAATCTTGACCAATGGATGGGAGATCGCAGATATACCCCAGGGATTACCTCAGTGTCACTGCTCGGCAGAGGCACAGCAAAATAATGGGTATAGTTCCCCATACTAAAGGGGTGGCGTAAGCCACAAAACGATGGGCTAGGCTTGTAAATGCCCTCGGGCAGATAGCCTAGTATGAACCTATGAACCTATGAACCTATAACAGGGAGAGACTCTAAATTTGCACCCATTTTAGGTAACAACAACAATTACATGAGTATGGCTAGTGAGCATAGGACAACGACGACCTACAACAATGGGTCAGTAATGACCTATGACGGACAAACATCATTGGTTAGAAATATTATACACAATGAATGGGAAAACTTTTCCAAAATATCCGACCTGGAATGTATATTTACTGATCCATTGAAATTTGTATACAAGAAGGGAAATACTATCAAGAACCTAATAGAAAGAGGTCACAAGGGTCCTAGCTCATGTAATTCTTCAAAGAAAAAAGGTTTATTCAAATGTGGAAACTGCAAATACTGTTCATACATAGCTGTAGGTGACAGTTACTTTTTACAAGCAAGAAATAGAAGGTTGTACATGAATGTATTTGCTAATTGTAACACTAAGGGGATTATTTATTTAGCTGTATGTACAGCATGTAATTCATTTTATATAGGGAAGAGTGAGAGACCTCTTAAAAAAAGAATATATGAACACCTATATGAGATAAGAATTAGTAAAGAAAGCAATGCCCTTTTTAAACATTCCAAACAATGTACTAAAGCAAAGTTTCATTTTTTTGTTTTAGAAGTAGTTGATGTTGACCCTAGGGGTGGGATGTGGGAGACCAGGGTAGAATACAGGGAGCTTTACTGGCAAATTACACTCGAAGCGATTAAGCCCCCTGGTTTGAATGGTACGATATCCCTGGGACCTGTACTTAAATTAAGAGCAGCAAAACTCTAACAAAATAAGTCCTAGGAAAAGTAATTATTTGTTATCCTTTTATTACTTATTTTTATTGCTAACCTGAGAAGTTTTTGGTTTTTAAATCAAAAAAATTTTAAACTTTTTTACATTGTATTCTTACCCATATTTATGGGGTTTTGTATTTAAGGATGTTTACAATGATGGTACATAACATATACTAACACATATAATAAAAATAATTTTAACAAGTTTTTTTAAAATAACTTTTAAAGTTTAAAGATTGTATGCACTTTAAATCAGGAATCCAATTAGATTGTTAATTGGTTTAGGTATATAAGGTATTGTGGGGAGGACCTTGTATGTTTCTGATGAAGTTGTGTGACGAAAACGGAGTGAATAAACGTTAAAGCTGTGGCAACATTTGTATTTATTCCTGCAACAGCGTGGCTGGAGCTACAACCAGTTTGAATTCTACTACCTGTGGTTTGTGGTTACTTGTGAATGTACATCTAGGGAAGAACTTTTTTCAACAATTTTATACTGAGACGAACTGTTTTTGGAAGTGCCAGTGTTTCGTTTGTGCCCATTTCACGTATTACTAGTTTTACTTTGGACACGTCCTTTTTGTGGTTAATAATGAGAGAAACTTTGAAATGTATTAGTGTGTGTGTGTGTGTGTGTGTGTGTGTGTGTGTGTGTGTGCATGGCAGCTATTTGTTTTAGAAATGCTGGACACATAACACATCATTAACTTTCTCTGATGAAATAATATGCTTGTCAATGCAAAATGCATTTTATTTAGCTTATTTACTCACTTACCATTTGTTAACAGGATCGCTGCATTGGTCGATGGAGGCATCAATACATAAACAATCATAGATACAAGTGCAGGGAAAAAAAGATACAATAATCAGAAATTCTCCTAAGTAAAGGGGAAAAAAGTAATCACAGTTTCACATGCCATTCTTTTAACTGTTTCATTAGCTATGTACACTAATTAAAGTGTACATAGGTATTAAAACAGTACAAAGAATGGCATGTGAATTTAACTTAAGCATTTGACAAGATCATACAGAAAACAATGTTTAATAAATTAGAACTATGTATTAATCTACTCTGATAAAAGATTAAGATAGAGAATAACTCTGAGATTATAGTCCACGTCAACCCTGAGGTGGTGGTTGGCAGAATTCATAGGTTCGTAGGTGTTTACTTGGCTAATGACCACATGGGCCTTTATTAAGCCAGGTTATCTGTGTCCATTAAAGACATAGGTGCCAAACCAGGGATGAAGTTCTGGTTTCCCATCCATTTGTCCAAGTTGCACTTGAATTGGATTAGGAAGGAACTCTGCTTCACATGGATGGTGAGCCTGTTCTATAGATGCGATAGTTTCTGGGATTACATACCTATCTCTCCAGTAGGGCCTATTTATATCACAGGCAAGGTTTAGGTCTTTAAAACGGGTAATTCTGGTGCTGTTTATTTTGTGGATATGCAGGAGGTCCATCAGAGTGATGTCTGGCAAAGCCCTGTATGTCAGGTAAAGATCTCCCTTCAAAAGCCTGTAGGAGACAAAATAGAAGGATAAGACCTTGAGGCAGTCTGCATAGGACATTTTACTTACACTATGTATTCTTTTAGTGAGGAAACTCTGCAGATGTTCCAATTGTTGGATATGCCTGGTTAGGTACATAGCAAAGGGGGCACTGTACTCAGAGATAGGTCTTATGAATGTCAAATATAGTGGGACAAATGACTTCCTTGGACTTAGATGGCACGTAGTACCTTTGTTTAAAAGTTGCACAACATAGAATGATTTCCTCACAACTATAGACACACAATGGTCAAAGGCTGGATTACTATCTGTGTGTCACTAAGTCCCTGACTATTGGGTCAACTCTAAGGGGTGTGTTGGCAATATGATAGCTAATGACTTCCCAAAAGATACTATTATGCATTTCTTGGCATTCAGTTTTATTCCATGGCTGTGACTCCAGTTGTTTGTGTCGGCCCCTCCTGGAGAATATGTGTCAGTGTGAGATTCAATGACCGCTCCTAATTTTCAATCCTCTGCAAATTTAGTCAAACAGAAACCATTGTCATTGGCCTTGATGTCTAAGAAGTAAATGCCAAAACGGAGTGGTCCAAGAACTGATCCCTGAGGGATACCACTTGTGACTGGCCACTTTCTGTAGAGGTTGCTGTTGTGTCTTTCGGCTTTTCCCGGTTAGAGGTCACCACAGCGGAACTCCGGTCTGCTAATGATTAGCAGTAGATTTTTACATGCCAAGTTGCCGGCCCTGATGCACAACCTTCAAGGAAGGTACGCCCATTCACACGTCACCACACAGAAGACGATCTAGCTGAGAATCGAACAGGACAACATCTTACTGTGAGGCAACAACAGTACCGCAGCACCACCACCACAGTCACTCCCCAATTCTAACTTCCTGGTTCCTGTCTGTGAGCCTGTTGGCTATCCACTGGCTAAAGTCTGGGTTTTTACCTAACCTCTTGAATTTCTCAAGGAGGTCCACCAGGTTGAGTAGACATGATGTGCCCCTGATTAAACCAAACTGGGATGGGTCCAGTGTCTGAAGGATCACTTTATCTCTGTTGATCATCTCGATGAAGATTCTGTCCATGGCTTTACATATAAAAGTAGTGAGACTTGTGGGTCTGTAGTTTCCAGTGTCCACCTTTGTGCAGAGGAATTACTGCTGCCTTTCTCCATTCATGAGTCATGAAATCTGTTTGGAGGCTGCAGTTAAATAGTAATTCCAGAGACCCTGATAGGTCATGTTTCATGCTACTCAGAAGGCATCCTGGGATATTGTCTGGGTCCATTGATGCAGTGTTCTTGGTATTACAAAGAGCAGTAAGGACATGCTCCCTACTGATAGTAGGGGGAGTTATATTTGATGATATTTCCTGAGGTAAGGTTGAGTGGGAGACTAGGGTAAAGTTAGAGCTGAATTTATCATGCAGGAGGTTTGCTACATCATCTTGCTCAGTATAGGTGGCTCCATTTACAGTTAACTCTGTACACAATTGTGTACTGCCTTTGAGGTTGTGGATATAGCTAAACAATGCTTTGTGGTTGTCCTTCACCTGGAAGGCCAAACCTTCCTCAGATTTGGCTTTGGTAGACTTTATATGTCCTCTGAGTTGTTTGTCTAGTTTGATGAGAGTGCTTTTGTCTTGCTGGGTGCTGCACTTCCTATATTTTGCCATGAGTTACTTCCTCCTTGTGATTCCCCCAGGGTGGCATGTTGCTTGAGTTAGTTCTCGACTTCGTCCTGGTGGGTACAGCTGCCTCTATGCTGCTATTAGCATGCTTGTACAGGGTTTCTGTGAACAGTTCTGCATAGCCAGCAGTGTTCTCAGGGTTTTATGGGGGCTTACAAATTTGCCAGGTTCTCACCTAATTGCAGCAGGTTAGATTTACAATAGGTCATGAAAATTCCAAGTTTAGCTGGGGACCAGGTTTTATTTTTACTTCAAAGGAGACCATGTTGTGGTTTGACCTTAACAGGGAAGGCAGTACAGTAGGGGGGTATGCAGCAGTCTCCCATATCAGGGAGGACCAGATCCAGTATAGTTGCACCCCTGGTTGGTGTATTGACTATCTGGTCCAGGGAGTTTGTGTTTACAAAATCCAAGAATCTGTACATGTACGTTTGGTGTCATATAGGATTCCAAGTTAATAGTGGGGTAATTAGTCACCCATGAATATAGTATTGGCTTGGATGGTCAGTGTTTCTAATAAGTTTAAATACATGGTATGGGTTTCCTGGGTCATACACAGGGACCTATACCTTGCAAGGAAGTGGTATTGGATTTTACCCATGGTGATATGAACATGGAGCAGCTCAAGTGCAGTGTCCTGTTTGATCAGACTTGAAGTATATTTATTTTTGATGTAAATAAAGACACTTCCACCTTTAGTCCCTGCCTGTAAAGTAGCTTGTTTAAATGTGTGGAAGGCATTATAACCCTGCAGTGTTGGTGTGCTGTCCATGGCTTTAAACCACTTCTCAGGGACTGCACAGACAGCATTCTATATGGTAAAAAGAGCTTCCATGGATTGGATCTTTTTGTTTAGGCTCTAGCATTGAGCAGTAATACCTTTAGATTTTCTTGATTTTCTTATATAGAATTGTTATTCTGGCAAGAAGGACAAGTTGAGTTCTGATGTTATTCTACTTTGAGTTTGATTAATGGCCAAGCTTTTTTCCTCTGTTCCAAAACCCTGGTAGAATAGCCCTTGTCAAACCTAACTTGTTTTAGTTTAAATTTTAATGGACTTTTCCTCTAGGCAGATTTTAGGACCAACTCCCTGTCCAAATAAGATAGAAACTTTATGGCTATTGATCTGTGAGGAGTAGAGGAGGATGTTGACACTGGCTTTCCTAAAGCTCTATGATCCCAAAGCACAGACCCTCCTTTAAATCTAAAATCTCTGGAATCCAGGTATTCAGGAAAGAAATTATATATTCTCCTTAAGCTCTCTCAGGGATGCCCAAAATCCTTATATTTGACCTTCTCTCCCTGTTTTCCAGGTCATCTACTTTATTGAGATGCCAAATGTTTTGTTTGAGAAAATCGTTCTGGCTTTCTTCTTCCTTCAGTCTTCCATCAAGTTAATTCAGGGATGGTTCTAAGTGTGTTATTCTGGCTTGATGCTGCTGTATAAATTCCTTGATAGAATCTGTTTGTTTCTGACAATTTTTCTTGAGGTTTTGTAAATTCCCCTTAAAATCATCCATTTTTAGTGAGAGTTCTTGTAGAGCAGATGTCACAAGCTGCATTTCTTTTTTTAAAGCCATGTCAGAATGAGAAGTCTTCGAAGTGCTCATCTCCTCAAATTATATATTCTCCTTTATAATTTGATAGAAAAAACTTTCCTAAGTTCACCAGAGTTACTAATAATATAGTTTATATTTTTATCTATCAAATCTAAGTATTTTTGCTAAAATAAAATAAGTTATTTCCTGTTTTTTTATACTAGTTTCATGGAGCTCTGAAAAACTGCTGCTATCAGTTGGCCATCTTGGCTCCACCCCCTTGTTTCCTGTAGAGTTTAATGTTAAAGTACTGTTTTTCTCTTTCATTGGCATTGAATGTTATTTTACTGTTTGGAAGTATCTGACAGTTAAACGTTGCATTTGTTCCAGTAAATAAGTAGATTTTGTGATACAGTTAAAGTGAGGTCAGGAAACTGTACTGTGTAGCGTGCTGGGCAGGAAAATGTCAGTTTGAAATTTAAAAAGTGAAGCTTTCTTACTTGGATCATGACAGCATGCATTCTATACATGTAGATCAGATTACATTATATCTAATGTGTATATACAAGCCTAATTGTGAATGCCAAGTCTCTGATTGGTTAATATAACATAGTAGTCTTCTTAACTCATTCCCTCCAGTACAACTCTTTTAAGTGTGTACCTTTAACTCCCAGTGGGTGTGGCTTGAGCCTTTAAAAATGAAGTTATCACCTTACAAGACTAACAAACACTCACTGACATAGGTCAAATATCAAGACAATTGTGTCTGCCATCATATATGCTTCAAGATAAGATATTCTGATACCTTGTATGTAGCATGGTTTTGGAATTATTAATGCAAATATGAACAAGCAATATTTGACGCCTAGAGGCGCAGAAGGTGGTAACTTGAGATGCACCTGGAGACGTTACTCTGATGTAATGAGTTAAAATAATAAGGAGCTGTACTGTCTGCAAACATATTCATGGTTCCTTTTTATAATAGTGAATATATTTTGTGATCAAATATATACAGAAATTTTATTTTTTCTTGTAAACAGTTAATTATAGCCACTATTTCTAGTGAATATACTGGAGTTTTTTTTATAAATAGATCTTTATAAATAACTTTCCTATGCAGTTAGCAAGTGTTTAGTATAGGTTTATACATTTACAGGAAATGCTTATGACTAATGGTAATAACTGTAAGGATGCTCAAACACCATACTAAATCCTAGCAAATATATGTGTGAATAATTTTGATTGAACTATAGTTACTTTGCATTTAATATGTTGATTTCCTTATTGTATCCTAGATATTATATTTCAGATGTCATGTTTTCAGTTATTATAGTCTTTTTTTAGTATATTAGCACTTTATGACAGGGAAAGAGCTCAGTAATTTCAGTATTACCCTATTACTATCGTAGATATTTACAGCTATCTCTATCTTAATTTTGTCTTTGATTCATTCACTTTTAAGACCTGTGATCCATTGTAAGTTTTATATAAATAATGTTTTTTTACTAATTTTTGTCATTTTAACTGCCAGTTAATTATTATTGATTTTAGTCAGTTATTTAAACATCTGCTATTTCAAAAGTTTAGGAGTTAATTAAGGACAAATATGTCTTGTAGAATATTTCTAAAAACCTATGTTAACATCTTTTGGGAATGACACGCACTCACTATGTGCTAACACCCAATTCTCATGAAGTTTTTATTTAGTGGGAGTTTGTCATAAGATTTATTCAGAGGGCCAGTAAATACAAATGCTAAATGATTCTTTGATTTGTTCTGTCGTTTTGAAGTTTTTATTAGAACTAATGCAGATGACATGCTTCGGTATTTTGGGTAATCATTTAGATTGTTAATAAAGCTAATGCTTCCTTAGTCTATTAAGCATGAAATTCAGATTTTATGTATCCTAAAAAGTCTCTTTGATCCTTAGTGAATAATAACTGTATAAATGTTTGTTTCTAATAATAGTGTATGTAACTCATCTCTAAAACCTAACTGGAATTAATATCTGATTAGTTGTTTATCACTACTATTTTTCTCTTAATTTATAATATATTCTCCATTTTTTATTTTGTTTTCATGGGTTTGAACCAACAAAGGCTGATGGTTGGGATAGATAGTCTAGCAGATTTAGTTTTGTTTGCTAGACTAGGAATGTATCTCATTCCATGTATAAGGGTGTATTAAAGTTTATATCAGAGTGAAATATGCAAATTTTTTTATTTAACTCTTTTTCTAGTTTTGAAATGCCTGACACAATTGTTTTACTTTTATCATTCATGGGGGGAAGTTATTTGGATTGAGATAAATAGAAATACAACAATTGATATTATGTTGTCTATTAAGGAAGAGTATTATGTATACAGGATTCTATTAATATAAGTTCCTTTATTATTTGTTAACTTTAAAGAATTCTGATATGGATTTAACTTTGATATCCTTAAATACTAATGGCATAAACAACCCATAAAAAGAGAGCCAACGTACTAAGGTATCTATAACTAAACAAGCCTAAAGTAGTATTTCTCCAAGAGATGCACTTTGAAATAAATGACACATTTTATGTGGGACCCTAAGGAATACACAATACTTCTTCAATCATCTTATAAAAATAAGACCAGATGAGTAACAATTCTATGGAAAAAGACTTTCTTAAATCCCCAAATCATTTACAAACATGTAGGTAATGATGGACTCATGATCTTAGTTATACTTAAGTTTAATAATAGAATTTGGACCCTGGTTAATTTATACTGGTTCCCTGGTATGGGGGTGGACTAGCTAAGAAACACTTAGACTTTATTACAACTACTTCTAAAGGTATTATTATACTAGGAGGTGACTTCAATTGTATCACAGATATCATCTAAACTACCAATAGGAAATCTCCTAGACTATTGTCCTCAGCCCAACAGTTAAAAAAAAATGGACAGAACTTAAAAGATACCTTTAATGCTTTGGGACCAAATTCTTTACTATTCTCACACCAGGACTGTAGACATGAATAGATAAAATTTATATCTCACATGATCTTTATTCTAAACTCTTGAATTTTTCAATACAACCTTGTCCCTTTTCAGATCATAAGCCCCTGTTGTTAACAATACACTTGGAATTCAATCAATTAGTTATTACTTCAAGGATTCCTTCATATATCACAAAAATTAAAGACTTTAAATCTTGGATAACTTCTGAACTTCAGATTTTCTTAGAGATTAATTATAAACCTGAAGCAAACACAATTATGGTTTGGGATTCTCTTAAGGATTATCTATATGGTACCACCATTAGCTGATATAAAAATACAATTAAAGAATTGGACTCAGAGTTACAGCAACTCCAAAATCAAATATCTCTTAAATCTACCACCAAGAACAAAAAACTGAAAACTGATGTAAAAAACAAGAAAAACAGCTCAGGAAAAATGCCAGCGTCCACAAACAAGTATTTAATAAAATCAGGAGGCTTTTAATTATCATTATTATAATTATATTATTATAATTATCATTATTCAGAGCATCATAAAGTTAAAATAAGTACAAATGAATGTGGGAAGGTAGAGAATATAGTTCCCATCATAAGAATTCCTGAGGAACTTAAGTTAGATCTACAAAAAACTATTTCTCAAAAGGAAATTATAGATGGAATTAAAGAAAGTAAGTCTAATAAAGCACCTGGAATAGATGGCTTAATTATCAAAATTTATAGATTGTTCCCTTCTTCTATAATCTCTCTCCTACATAAAACCTTTCTTGAAGTTCAGACATTAACAAATATTCCTCCTCCTTGGAAATAATCTCCAATTTCCTCTATCTTAAGAGAGAATAAGGATCCTAATCATTGCAACTCATCTAGACCAATTTCTTTGTTGAATAGTGATTATAAACTATGTCAGTTATGGTCAATAGATTGAAAATACCCATATCTAAAATAATTAATAAAGACCAAACTGGTTTCATGCATAACAGCCATACACAGTATAATATTAAAAGAGTATTAACTCTGATAGATTACCTCAATAGAGGAAACCATGAAGCATTGATAATAGGTCTGGATATTCAAAAGGCCCTTGACTCCTTAAATTGGGGTTATTTATTTAAAGTCTTACAGTTATTTTATCCCCCCTTTTTTATAACAATGATAAAATCTATGAAAATAATCTAGCATGTGTCAAATTAGGTCCCTTTATTCCCAAAGCAATCCAAATCACTAGAGGTACTAGATAAGGATGCCCCATGTCCCATATCCTATTTGCTCTGGCCATAGAAATACCTGCCATTTTAATACATAATAACCCAAAGATAAGAGGTATAAATATATATGACCAATATATTTCTAAAATAATGTTTGCTGGTGATGTCTTACTTACCTTACCCAACTCTAAGGAAGTTTTAGATGAAGTGGATATAGTAACAAATTTCCAAAATATCTCAGGACTCTCCTTCAGCAAATCTAAATCAAAATATTTATTATTAATTAAAAAAATACAGGTTCTAGTTATTGGCAACCTAGTTTCAACTCTAGACTATTTAGGAATAGTCCTAGGCAAGAATATATCAGAAATCTTACAGCTTAACTATGCTAAAGCCATAGACTTTATCAAGACATTAATAAGCAAATGGAATAATTTGTTTATAACATTTGATGATGTGTTTCAACTGATAAAAAATGGTTTTGTTACCTAAAATATTATATATAATACAAGCCCTTATACTTCCACCAGGAAAGAAAATCATTAAAGAAATCACTTTAACTCTGATGAAATTCCTATGGTACCCCAAAAGAAACAGTGCCATATTCTCATCATATCAGAAAATGGGAACAAGGGGGGGGGGGGTTAAAATTCCCAGAGATTGAAATTTATATAAAGGCATCTATAATTAAAACAGTGATGAATTGGATAAATCCTAGTCTTCCAATTGGAAACAGTTGCACTTCATTATACTAGTGAATGCAAATTATTTATCAAAGAATGCTTTGGTAACTGACACACATAACAAGATATGACACTATTTAAGTTTAAATTTACAATATAGTACAACAGAATTAACTAAACTAACACTAATAAACAATATTTTTGATGCATTTAGAAAATTCATTAACATAAATTTAGATATAAAACTGTGGCATAGATTTTTAATACCATTTACTATTACAAGGGATTTCCCTGATAAAACACACACAGAGATTTTCGGTTTATGGGAAAATAATAACCTAACCATTGGTTGCAATGTATTACAAACCAATAAGCTTTGAAAACACAAAGTATATTGTCAACCTATTGCCTGTCCCCTAATGACTGGTTGGTTCTTTAGAGTGTCACAGCATACACTAAGGATCTGTGTAGAATAATACATAACTCATCCTTCAAAACCATACCAAAAATTATAAACTGGATTTTTGGAATTCTATATAATATCAATGTTAAGAATGAATTATATCTATATAACACTTTGTCTAAAAGACAGCTCCTAAAGATTCTTACTGGCAATATCTAACTAAAGGGTTTTAAGTATCATTATCAATGGAAAATGAAAGAAACCTTTTATTTTCAGTTAAACTTCTTACAATTCTGGAGGATTTTTCATTGGCAATTTCTACACAGATCCTTCTTAAAACCTGAGAAATTCTCAGAAATGAACCCTTTCAACAGGAAGTTATGTTGGAGATGTCACCTGTCCACTGATGCTGACTGGTGTCATATTTCTTATGACTGTACTAATATTAAACCATATTGGAATGAGATCTTCAAGTTATCTATACTGATATATTTGTTTAGACAAAGTCTTTAATTTTATTGAATGTTGTTAATAGTAATAATATGAAGAAAGATTACCTGTATTTGTTGTGGACAATGTTAGCAACAGCCAGAAAAGGTATAACTAGAAGATGGAACTCTAATGTAGCACCCAGAAAGGAGGAATTCCTATCATCACTGAAGAAATGCATACTAATGGAGAAAAGAACTGAAGAGTTAAGAACTTTTCTTAAGCCATCAGTTAATAGTCCGTGGAGGAAAGCTTTGAATTTTATTGATAGCCTCCAGAGGGAACCAAACTCTTCCTTACTATCATAGTTTATATATTAACTTATTATTTAACTACAAACATTTTTGTCTGAATCCTTTTTGGCATGCTGAATGTAAATACTGTAAATAGTTATTGAATGTTATGAATATATTAAATTATTGTGTTATTTCATCAAAATAAAAATCATTTGAGTAAAAAAAAAAAAGATTTTCTTGGTTTTGATTTGCTATGTTGGTAGTACTTTCAGTTTGGCATTGCCTAAAAAAGACACTCTGGGGGAAGACAATGTTTTAGCCAATATTTGGAGAGGTATCACATTGTGGAGGATATAATTTTGAAGGAGTAAGCTGGAGAGAATTTTTGTCTAGTATTGGGAATCCCCTAGTCATTTAGTTTTTTCTGTCTGCTCTTACTATATTATAGTTTGGGAGAAGAACGTTGTCATCTTTGGTTTCTTTTTTAGCTGTGTTTGAGATGGTACTACTATATCTGGAGCACATAGGTTAAGCTAGGCATCGGACTGTGTGCATTTTGTTGATGCTTCCAATGTTCATATATATAATAAGGGAAGAACAAGTTATGTTGTATTGGAGGGGTGTGGTTTGTGGGAATTGTAGAGTTAAAGGCTTGTTGGGTTGTAGCTAGTTCTGGTTTAACTGGATGGTGTCACTCACTTTTAGTTTGGGGAAGATGTCACTTGTAGGAATTGCATTTAATTTTAGATTATGTATTATGGGGTTGTGTAAGTGTAGGCTTCATTTCAGAAACTGTGTGGTATTGGGAGAGGATAATCTGTATATATTCCTGAGGGAATTAAGGGTTAAGTATGCTGTAGCATTTTGGATGGTAAAACTGGGATGATGGTAATTAGTTGTGTGGTATTGGGAGAGAATAAGGTGGGTGTTGGGTGAATTAAGGATTGAGTATGCTGCACCATGTTGCATAGTACAAATAGGATGATGGCGATTAGCTTTGTGGTATTGGGAGAGTACAAGCTGTATGTTTCCTTGGGCGAATTAAGGATTAATTATGTTGCAGTGTGTTGGATGATACAACTAGGATGATGGCGCTGGGTTGTGTGGAAGTATGAAGGTAAGTAAAGAAGTTAAGTGAATAGCAAGGGAAGTGAGAGAGTCTGGATGGAGAATGTTATCACAGTTGTTAATTGTAGGATGATATTTAGACAAGTTTAGGGATAGAGGAGAGGTTGGAATGTGAGGGCTGGTAGGATGTATTGGGAAATACTGTGGTGCTGGTAAGTAATGGGGCAGGGGAGTATGTTATGATATACAGGACTGAGGGAACTCTGAGATGGGTACAGATAGGGAGGTAGGTAGGAATTCGGGTTGTATTGTAAGGGACTGGAGCATTCCCAAGTGGAGTGGGTTTCAGTATCCAAAATGCTAGAGATCTTTATCTAAAAGAAATTACCTTCATATGCTCTTCTTCTTCTTCTTTCGGCTTTTTCCCGGTTAGGGGTCACCACAGCGGATCACCTGTCCGCTCATGATTGGCAGTGGAGTTGTACAGTGTCGAGTTGCCAGCCTGGTGCCCAACCTTCCACAGAAGGCACACACACACACGCACTCACACCTAGGGCCAATTTAGAGTGTCCAATCCACATGCAGCATGTCTTTGGGATGTGGGAGGAAACCGGAGCACCCAGAGGAAACCCACATGACCACAGGGAGGACATGCAGACTCCGCACAGATGGCACCCCAGCCGAGGATCAAACCGGAGAACCTCTTGCTGTGAGGCGACAATGCTAACCACTGCACCACCGTGGCCACCTACCTTCATTTGTTCCTACCAAATTATAATTAAAACACAACATGGCTTTCAACTTTGACATTGAGCCTGCCGACTATGAACAAGACAGTTCTTAATAACCCAAGACTCTGGATCTTTGTGTGTGTTTATTGTTTTATAAAAAAAAAAAAATAAGCAGTTTAAAGTCCTATACTAATGCTCAATAAATTAACCTGCTCTGGCATTGATTAGCACAGTCTGCTATGCTTGTGTACCTTTTTAGTGGTTGTATTTTCCTTTGAAGAATAAACAGCAATGGAGTTCTCTGTTCAGTTTTCTATGAGGATCATGTCATTTTAAAGCAGCAAAACCAGATTTCCAATCAAACAGGTTATAAGGTTGCACATGGTAATGAACTAGACTTGAATACAGTCCAGTATATTCTTGCAAAATATATTGATAGAAGGAACTAAGACTGAGTAATTGCAATTTGTTGTCCATTTAGCCGAAAAGCAAATATGTTATTTTCTACTGTAAAATCCTTGGTAAAGATAGATGTTACCTTATTAAAATAACAGTATTACTGAATACTCAGAGTTAGTAATGCCTCACATATGAGTAACACTTCAAGAATGTCAAAAGCAAAGTAGAATCAGTGCTTTGATAAAATACTGTCTTACTGCCTACTTCAGAAGAATCAAACTTCAAATATAATGCAGATAAATACACGCACACATGTATATCTATATATATATATATATATATATATATATATATATATGTGTGTGTGTGTGTGTGTGTGTGTGTGTGTAGTGGACTGGCTTAAACTGATGCAATTTTCAAGGTTATAGAGATGCATGCATTTTGCAATATTCTTTACAGTGACACCCAATGTTCTCTTGAAATTCTGTTACCACATTACATCCCTGCATATCCCCTGCAGTATACTTGATCTTAAAATCTAACAGAGAATCATCATTCCTCATTAAATGCTTCTGTACACAACATTACACCTTTAAGAGCTTGTTTAGTAAAGCTCAAGCCATTAAAGATCTATAAGCTATATTAATATTCTAATTCTTGCTATTTTTTGATACTGTGATAAGTTTCTTGACACATGACAAGGTTTTCTATGGCTTAGTTTTAGTGTTTGATCATGGCTGTGGTGCATGATTATTTTGGATGTATTATACTTTATGAATCTCCCAACAGTGACCATTGTTGAGTGGTGCTTGGGGTCTATATTATGTGATCAAATGATTAGATGATCGAATGCCTAAACATCAACCACATAATATCGAAAGCAAAAAACAGTGAACGGACAATTTAACACAAGGAAAGATTTCTCTTTGTCGTAAACTGAATTTTGCCGTTTCTCCACTATGGAGCAATCTCGGAGTTAGTATATTTAGTTAGGGGGTGTGGGGGGCACAGCCCCCCACTTAGTTTGGTTGTAAAGTTAATTTTTTTTGTGGACAATGGTACCATTTCCCGAAGGCATTCGCTATTTTGCAGTTCGATATTACATGGTCGATGTTTAGATGTACGATCACGTAATATAGACCCCGGTGGCTGGTGCTTGTATCAAGTCTGTAACATAATATGTAAGAAAATATATTTTTATTCCATTCTTTCATTCATTTATTCATTTTTATATTGTTTATCATAACTAAGGTCACAGTGTTAGCAAGATGATAAGCGTAGACTATAATATCTTATACCCAACACCAGTTTTCAGCTCATTCTGTGGGATTCTGCTTGCATTCTAGGTACGCTAAGAGAGAGAATCCTTCCAACATGTTCTAGATCTGTTGTAGAACTTCATCACAATGGCATTTGTCTGGTGCACTGCATATGGGAGGTGCTTAGTGAACATCTTTCCAGGGTTCCCAAATCACCTCAATGGATGTCTCTCAACACAGAGTGGCAGTATCTGTAATCTGACAACCTCCTTTATTGTAATGCACTTCACTGTCACAAAGAAAGTTAGCTTAGCTATCCTGCAAAGTAACTATTTATGCTGATTTTATCCAGTCTCAGTATCTTCTGCCCTGTTACTACTGAAAATTCATGACAAGTGACAACAGAGACATAGACTTGACTAGTTGATTGAGTTTTGTTGTGTGACTCTGGTATTACTTCTCCACTGCAGTCTTATACAATATATTCCATACTACCAGTGTTGCTTTGATGTTTTTGTCAAATTGAGCACACAGTGGATGAAAAGGTTCTTGTATCAGTGAACATACCTAGTTAATAAATAGACAGATAAATAGATACATAAATACATATCTAAAACAGACTCCAAATTATTTTACAACAAAATGATAATACAGCTTTGTCACTTCTGAAACAGAAGCTAGACCTTCCACACAGCTTCTTTAGTTAAGTACTTTATCATACTTGATCACATATTATATTACAGTCATAGGATTGTTATTCCCATCATGTTCAAAACCTCATTCTGTTCACCTGTATTTACAACTTTCTCAGAAACGGCCTTCTACATATACATGTAGTCTATTTCAACTTAATTTCCAAGAACTTAACATTTTTTCTGTTTTGTTAATAAATGCTGAATCTACAGGAAACATCTCTTGTTGGTACTTTATATCCCCCCAAATTTCTAGACTTGTTAAGGCAATGTTGCCATGCAGATCACAAAAACAAATTATCTTAGGACTTTATCTTGCTTCATCTCCTCCCACTAACAATTCACTTCTGCAAAGTTATTATAGATTTAATTATTCAAGTTCTATATATATTGTCTGTACTTTCAAATACATTGTTTCCAACTCTTATTTTTCTATTACTACCTGCATTACATTTTGCACTTCTAATGATTTTTTTCTGAATGCTTATTTTATGTTTGTATTAGCAAGGTCTTTTATCCTGTCACACAGTTTCCCTAGAACTTCCCTCATTCACCACAGTGCTTATCTTGTATCACTGTTTCTCCATCCTTCCAACTATCATAACCTACTCCTGTCTATCCATTTCTCTTAGCCAGAATAATATGCATCTGGAGCATTTCTCTCGGGTCCTCCACTGAAAACAGGCTCTGTGGAACCTAGTCGGACTTTCCCGGTCAACAAATGTTAAACAAATAAATAAAATAAATAGCCATTTCAGTACAACTTTCTCTTTAGTGTAATATTTGTCATTCAGTAGTATTATCACTTTCTATTTGCACATCTCGATTTACCTTTTGTTTTAAAAAATGTAACAACTCCAGGATACCTTTAAATTGTATTAATTCAGCACCAAACTAGCATTAATTCAGAGCTACACAGAAAAACAGTGGTTTCTTCCCTGGCGCTTTATACAGTTTGAAACCTATTTTGTCAACTCACAGATTGTTTTTACCTTATATATTCTCTTTACTTTTCTTTCTTTTTCCACGCATTTATTTTACCTTCATATGTCTATTTTTTGCATATTATAGATGTTCCTTATTACATTTTAAATTTGTGTTAAATATTTTTCCACTACCCTTCCTCTGGCTGCTGTGCTCCCTGCTCCGGAGCTTGATACTGGTTCTAAAACTGTGTTCTAGTCTGTCTCTGCACCAAATACCTGCCATCTCCCATTTGGACACCACTGAAAAATAGGGCAAAGTAAAGAAAACCTCTAAACAGCTTCCAAGACACACTTTGCTTTTGAAATTCTAAAACTGTGTTCTAGTCTGTCTCTGCACCAAATACCTGCCATCTCCCATTTGGACACCACTGAAAAATAGGGCAAAGTAAAGAAAACCTCTAAACAGCTTCCAAGACACACTTTGCTTTTGAAAGTTAGTGAAATTCTAAAACTGTGTTCTAGTCTGTCTCTGCACCAAATACCTGCCATCTCCCATTTGGACACCACTGAAAAATAGGGCAAAGTAAAGAAAACCTCTAAACAGCTTCCAAGACACACTTTGCTTTTGAAAGTTAGTGAAATTCTAAAACTGTGTTCTAGTCTGTCTCTGCACCAAATACCTGCCATCTCCCATTTGGACACCACTGAAAAATAGGGCAAAGTAAAGAAAACCTCTAAACAGCTTCCAAGACACACTTTGCTTTTGAAAGTTAGTGAAAGTATGTATTGACACTGGTACACATAAACTGTTGTCTAATTGCTTTAAGAGACCCTTGCTTGGAAAACCCAGCCTCTCAGACAGGTTTGCCAGCAGCCATACCCTCTCAAAAGCCTTTCTTTTCTGTCTTGCATTGCTTCAAATACTACTTCTAACTTCCTTTTCTTTCTCTCTTCTGCTTTTCCTCACTTCCACTCAGACTACTGGTCTCTTACTGGGCATCTCCCTTTTCCTCCATAGTATCAGACCTCCTGGCATTGTCTCAAACTTAGTTTTCTTACATCATAACTCAGACCTTATTTCTAAATACCTTTAAACTTATTTACACTGTTCTCAGCTTGCCTTTCTCTGCTCCCAGCTTTCTCAGTCTTGCCTATACTCCTTCCTTACTTGCACTTGCCATTCCTACTACTTTCCCCTCCTTTCTCACCCTGACCATCTTCCTATCAGCATCCAAACCTGTGGCTACACTTTCTCACTCCCAGACTTACCTGCTGAATTTTCCAGACTTTGCTGATTGTCTTCATCCACACTCTGCTCTCTTGTCTCTGTTATTCTCTTGTCCTACTTTATTGTAAGGCTTGTTCACTAACTCACCTTATCGTATCTTAATATCTCCTTCTTCTAACTTGAATCTTATCAAACACTAGCTCCTTCTCTACCTACTCATCTTATTCTGCTTATCTCCCTATCTTCTCTGTTACCCCATACACTCTACTATTGTAGCTCCTCCTCCAACCTAGACCTTTCATACCTACTACCTGTCCATCTTCCTCTTACCTCACGACTACTGCCCTATTTCCCGCCTCTAGGCTTTCCCCCTCCCCCCTCACCTCCTATCTCACCTTATAAGTATACCCCGTACTCAGGGTCGCCATCTTTTTCCACT